>NW_027015912.1:107151-139651 GCF_036934945.1 Oncorhynchus masou masou | reverse complement strand
GCCTTTGCTGTGAAGACTCATACACACAACACTACATCTAGCGTTGGTGGTGGAAACAGCCCACACATAGAGGAGACCTGGACACACAGCGTCCCCAAATTCAACCCTATTCTCTATATAGTGCACTACTTTAGACCAGACTACTATATACACACACCACTACTTATACACTACTGTTGACCAGCGCCCTATTCCCTATATACACTACTGTTGACAGAGCCCTATTCCCACTACTTTAGACCAGAGCCCTATTCCCTATATAGTGCACTACTGTTGACCAAAGCCCTATTCCCTATATAGTGCACTACTGTTGACCAGCGCCCACTATATACACTACTGTTGACCACATTCCCATAGTGCACTACACCAGGCTCTGCCTATTGCTGTGAAGACTCACTGTGTTCCCTATATAGTGCACAATGAAACATTCCCAACAGTGAATAGAGTCTCTCTCTGCCTCTATATGCATCTGTTAGCGCCCTATTCCCTATATGGTACTGTGGAAATGTCTGCTTGCTGTGCACTACTGGGGAATGGGACCAGCTCCTAGTAGGTAGTGGACATTGTGCTGCATAGAGTGAGACCTGGACAGTGTTATTAGGCCTATTTATAACCTCTTCAGTTATAACCTCTTCAGCCCTATTTATAACCTCTTCAGCGCCCTATTCCCTATATAGTGCAAATTCAACCCTATTCCCTATATAGTCCACTACTTTAGACCAGAGCCCTATTCCCTATATAGTGCACTACTGTTGACCAGAGCCCTATTCCCTATATAGTGCACTACTTTGACCAGAGCCCTATTCCCTATATAGCCCACTACTTTAGACCAGAGCCCTATTCCCTATATAGCCCACTACTTTAGACCAGAGCCCTATTCCCTATATAGTCCACTACTTTAGACCAGAGCCCTATTCCCTATATAGTGCACTACTGTTGACCAGAGCCCTATTCCCTATATAGTCCACTACTTTACTGTTGACCAGAGCCCTATTCCCTATATAGTGCACTACCACTACTTTAGACCAGAGCCCTATTCCCTATATAGTCCACTACTTTAGACCAGAGCCCTATTCCCTATAGTGCACTAGTTGCACTACTGTTGACCAGCGCCCTATTCCCTATATAGTGCACTACTTTAGACCAGAGCCCTATTCTCTATATAGTGCACTACTGTTGACCAGCGCCCTATTCCCTATATAGTGCACTACTGTTGACCAGCGTCCTATTCCCTATATAGTGCACTACTGTTGACCAGCACCCTATTCTCTATATAGTGCAGCCCTACTATATAGTTTAGACCAGAGCCCTATTCCCTATATAGTGCACTACTGTTGACCAGCGCCCTATTCCCTATATAGTGCACTACTGTTGACCAGCGCCCTATTCCCTATATAGTGCACTACTGTTGACCAGCGCCCTATTCCCTATATAGTGCACTACTGTTGACCAGCGCCCTATTCCCTATATAGTGCACTACTGTTGACCAGCGCCCTATTCCCTATATAGTGCACTACTGTTGACCAGCGCCCTATTCCCTATATAGTGCACTACTGTTGACCAGAGCCCTATTCCCTATATAGTGCACTACTGACCAGATTCCCTATTGACCAGACCAGACCAGCCCTATTCCCTATATAGTGCACTACTGTTGCCCTATTCCCTATATAGTGCACTACTGTTGACCAGCGCCCTATTCCCTATATAGTGCACTACTGTTGACCAGAGCCCTATTGCCTATATAGTGCACCACTGTTGACCAGAGCCCTATTCTCTATATAGTGCACTACTGTTGACCAGCGCCCTATTCCCTATATAGTGCACTACTGTTGACCAGCGCCCTATTCCCTATATAGTGCACTACTGTTGACCAGCGCCCTATTCCCTATATAGTGCACTACTGTTGACCAGAGCCCTATTCCCTATATAGTGCACTACTGTTGACCAGAGCCCTATTCCCTATATAGTGTGCCCTATTCCCTATATACTACTTTAGACCAGAGCCCTATTCCCTATATAGTGCACTACTGTTGACCAGCGCCCTATTCCCTATATAGTGCACTACTGTTGACCAGAGCCCTATTCCCTAGTATAGTGCCCACTATATAGTCCACTACTGTTGACCAGCGCCCTATTCCCTATATAGTGCACTACTGTTGACCAGCGCCCTATTCCCTATATAGTGCACTACTGTTGACCAGAGCCCTATTCCCTATATAGTGCACTACTGTTGACCTACAGCCCTATTCCCTATATAGTATAGTGCACTACTATTGACCAGCGCCCTATTCCCTATATAGTGCACTACTGTTGACCAGAGCCCTATTCCCTATATAGTGCACTACTGTTGACCAGAGCCCTATTCCCTATATAGTGCACTACTGTTGACCAGAGCCCTATTCCCTATATAGTGCACTACTGTTGACCAGAGCCCTATTCCCTATATAGTGCACTACTGTTGACCAGAGCCCCTATTCCCTATATAGTGCACTACTGTTGACCAGCGCCCTATTCCCTATATAGTGCACTACTGTTGACCAGAGCCCTATTCCCTATATAGTGCACTACTGTTGACCAGAGCCCTATTCCCTATATAGTGCACTACTGTTGACCAGAGCCCTATTCCCTATATAGTGCACTACTGTTGACCAGAGCCCTATTCCCTATATAGTGCACTACTGTTGACCAGAGCCCTATTCCTATATAGTACTACTGTTGATTCCCTAGCCCTATTCCCTTATACCAGATTCCCAGAGCCCTATTCCCTATATAGTGCACTACTGTTGACCAGAGCCCTATTCCCTATATAGTGCACTACTGTTGACCAGAGCCCTATTCCCTATATAGTGCACTACTGTTGACCAGAGCCCTATTCCCTATATAGTGCACTACTGTTGACCAGAGCCCTATTCCCTATATAGTCCACTACTGTTGACCAGCGCCCTATTCCCTATATAGTGCACTACTGTTGACCAGAGCCCTATTCCCTATATAGTCCACTACTTTGACCAGAGCCCTATTCCCTATATAGTGCACTACTGTTGACCAGAGCCCTATTCCCTATATAGTGCACTACTGTTGACCAGAGCCCTATTCCCTATATAGTGCACTACTGTTGACCAGAGCCCTATTCCCTATATAGTGCACTACTGTTGACCAGAGCCCTATTCCCTATATAGTGCACTACTGTTGACCAGAGCCCTATTCCCTATATAGTGCACTACTGTTGACCAGAGCCCTATTCCCTATATAGTGCACTACTGTTGACCAGAGCCCTATTCCCTATATAGTGCACTACTGTTGACCAGAGCCCTATTCCCTATATAGTGCACTACTGTTGACCAGAGCCCTATTCCCTATATAGCACTACTGTTGACCAGAGCCCTATTCCCTATATAGTGCACTACTTTAGACTACTGTTGACCAGAGCCCTATTCCCTATGTAGTGCACTACTGTTGACCAGAGCCCTATTCCCTATATAGTGCACTACTTTAGACCAGAGCCCTATTCCCTATATAGTGCACTACTGTTGACCAGAGCCCTATTCCCTATATAGTGCACTACTGTTGACCAGAGCCCTATTCCCTATATAGTGCACTACTGTTGACCAGAGCCCTATTCCCTATATAGTGCACTACTGTTGACCAGAGCCCTATTCCCTATACAAGGATGGTGAATAGGGTTTCATTTGAGGACACATCCTGTGCCTCTGGTCTCCTGTGTCGGTCTGCCTGACCTCTGTCTGATAGATATGAACAGTGTCGACCCAGACACAGTGACACAGTGCAGCTTGGAAGATCTGAGCCGCTCTGGACTCGTTGCTCTCAAACAACCAGGAAACGTCTCCAGTTTTAAACACTAAACTAATGACAGCAAGCCGTGTGAATTTACCCCCTGCTTTTTCCTCTTCCTCTTCTCTTCTTCTTCTTTTCTCTTCCTCTCTTATTCTCTTCTCTTCCTCTTCTTCTTCTTCCTCTTCCTCTTCTCTTCTCTTCTTCTCTTCCTCTTCCTCCTCTCCTCTTCTTCTCTTCCTCTTCCTCTTCTCCTCTTCCTCTTCCTCTTCTCTTCTTCTCTTCCTCTTCCTCTTCTCTTCCTCTTCCTCTCCTCTTCTCTTCCTCTTCTCTTCTTTCTTCTCTTCCTCTTTCTTCTCTTCCTCTTCTCTTCTCTTCCTCTTCCTCTTCCTCTTCCTCTCCTCTTCTTCTCTTCCTCTTCTCTTCTTCTCTTCCTCTTCCTCTTCTCTTCTTCTCTTCCTCTTCCTCTTCCTCTTCTCTTCTCTCTTCTCTTCCTCTTCCTCTTCCTCTTCCTCTTCTCTTCTTCTCTTCCTCTTCCTCTTCTCTTCTTCTCTTCCTCTTCCTCTTTTCTTCCTCTTCCTGTTCTCCATGTCTTTTCTCTTCCTCTTCCCTGGTGAGATCTCTTGGGTGAATATTCTTAATATATTTGGCTCTCCTTCTTTCCCGAGTTCCTCTTCTCTTCCTTATTTTCTCTTGGGGAATCAGATCCCAGTTCAGTCTCTACCTCAAGTCATGCACGCACTTCTCTTCAGATCCCAGTTCTTCAGTACTTCCTCTTCTCTTCTTCTCTTCCTCTTCCTCTCCAGTTCAGAGTACACCTCATTGTCATGTTCCTCCCTCTTCTCTTCTTCTCTTCCTCCTCTCACTTTTCTATCATCTTCTCTTCTCCGTCTGTGCAGATGCTTCCCTGGTGAGAGAATGTGGGTGAATATATTTAATATATTTCAGTCCAGTTTCAGCCGAGGGAGAGGATATTTTATTTTCCTCTGGGGGAGACGTCATGCGTCTCACACACACACCACACACACGCACACACAGTTCACAGTACACACACACCACATTGTCGAATGTGCCAGACAGGAAAGCATCCTGACACTTTTCTAATCAAATGTGTGTGTGTGTGTGTGTGTGTGTGTGTGTGTGTGTGTGTGTGTGTGGTCTCTGGTAGAATATGCCTTTGGTATGTAGCTAGAACCACCATGGCCAAATGAATCATCGTTTCTTTCTTGGGTGTTTTCCATGTCATTTTCAGTCCATCTTTTTATATAACTATCAATTAAGTAACTGAAAGGTCATGTTGCTCCAATCAGATCCCAGTTCAGACTACTACCTCAAGTCATGTTGCTCCAATCAGATCCCAGTTCAGTCTACTACCTCAAGTCATGTTGCTCCAATCAGATCCCAGTTCAGTCTACTACCTCAAGTCATGTTGCTCCAATCAGATCCCAGTTCAGAGTACTACTACCTCAAGTCATGTTGCTCCAATCAGATCCCAGTTCAGAGTACTACCTCAAGTCATGTTGCTCCAATCAGATCCCAGTTCAGTCTACTACCTCAAGTCATGTTGCTCCAATCAGATCCCAGTTCAGTCTACTACCTCAAGTCATGAATGCTCCAATCATGATTTTATCATTTCCATATCGTTCATGCATTTTATCATTTCCATATCCCTCATGCATTTTATCATTTCCATATCGTTCATGCATTTTATCATTTCATATTCATGCATTTCCCATTTTTCCATTGTTCGATCATACATTTTTCCATATCGATCATGCATTTTTCCATATCGATCATACATTTTTCCATATTGTTCATACATTAACAGAGATATCGATCATACATTTTTCCATATCGATCATACATTTTTCCATATCGATCATACATTTTTCCATATCGATCATACATTTTTCCATATCGATCATGCATTTTTCCATATCGTTCATAAATTTTTCCCATTTCCAAATCGGGCAAAAAGTTTCTCTCTCCGTCATCCAACAGCGTAGTCAAACCCTCTGTATTGGATGATCAAATAGCCAGAGATTTTATTTGAGATTCTTCCCTGAAGGTTAACAGAGATGTCAGACTGACTGACGCAGGGCTTTGATCCTGACTGGGGTATTTCAGAAAAGAAAGTGGCTGGCCCTTGACAGGAGGGGTGGGACCTCTGAGCATAGTACTAGGTCTCTCTAGAGACTGGTAAACCAGGGAGGGGTTAGAGAGGGGGGGACTAGGTCTCTCTAGAGACTGGTAAACCAGGGAGGGGTTAGAGAGAGGGGGGACTAGGTCTCTCTAGAGACTGGTAAACCAGGGAGGGGTAGAGAGAGAGGGGGGGACTAGGTCTCTCTAGAGACTGGTAAACCAGGGAGGGGTTAGAGAGGGGGGGGGACTAGGTCTCTCTAGAGACTGGTAAACCAGGGAGGGGTTAGAGGGGGGGGGACTAGGTCTCTCTAGAGACTGGTAAACCAGGGAGGGGTTAGAGACTAGGGGGGGGACTAGGGGTCTCTCTAGAGACTGGTAAACCAGGGAGGGGTTAGAGAGAGGGGGGGACTAGGTCTCTCTAGAGACTGGTAAACCAGGGAGGGGTTAGAGAGAGGGGGGGACTAGGTCTCTCTAGAGACTGGTAAACCAGGGAGGGGTTAGAGAGAGGGGGGGACTAGGTCTCTCTAGAGACTGGTAAACCAGGGAGGGGTTAGAGAGGGGGGGGGACTAGGTCTCTCTAGAGACTGGTAAACCAGGGGGTTAGAGAGGGGGGGGACTAGGTCTCTCTAGAGACTGGTAAACCAGGGAGGGGTTAGAGAGAGGGGGGACTAGGTTCTCTAGAGACTGGTAAACCAGGGAGGGGTTAGAGAGAGGGGGGGACTAGGTCTCTCTAGAGACTGGTAAACCAGGGAGGGGTTAGAGAGGGGGGGTGACTAGGTCTCTCTAGAGACTGGTAAACCAGGGAGGGGTTAGAGAGAGGGGGGGGGACTAGGTCTCTCTAGAGACTGGTAAACCAGGGAGGGGTTAGAGAGAGGGGGGGGACTAGGTTTCTCTAGAGACTGGTAAACCAGGGAGGGGTTAGAGAGAGGGGGGGGGACTAGGTCTCTCTAGAGACTGGTAAACCAGGGAGGGGTTAGAGAGAGGGGGGACTAGGTCTCTCTAGAGACTGGTAAACCAGGGAGGGGTTAGAGAGAGAGGGGGGGGGGACTAGGTCTCTCTAGAGACTGGTAAACCAGGGAGGGGTTAGAGAGAGGGGGGGACTAGGTCTCTCTAGAGACTGGTAAACCAGGGAGGGGTTAGAGAGAGGGGGGGACTAGGTCTCTCTAGAGACTGGTAAACCAGGGAGGGGTTAGAGAGAGGGGGGACTAGGTCTCTCTAGAGACTGGTAAACCAGGGAGGGGTTAGAGAGAGGGGGGGACTAGGTCTCTCTAGAGACTGGTAAACCAGGGAGGGGTTAGAGAGGGGGGGGGGGACTAGGTCCCTCTAGAGACTGGTAAACCAGGGAGGGGTTAGAGAGGGGGGGAGGGGGGACTAGGTTTCTCTAGAGACTGGTAAACCAGGGAGGGGTTAGAGAGGGGGGGGGACTAGGTCTCTCTAGAGACTGGTAAACCAGGGAGGGGTTAGAGAGAGGGGGGGTGACTAGGTCCTCTAGAGACTGGTAAACCAGGGAGGGGTTAGAGAGGGGGGGGGACTAGGTTTCTCTAGAGACTGGTAAACCAGGGAGGGGGGGGACTAGGGGTTAGAGAGAGGGGGGGGGACTAGGTTTCTCTAGAGACTGGTAAACCAGGGAGGGGTTAGAGAGAGGGGGGGGACTAGGTTTCTCTAGAGACTGGTAAACCAGGGAGGGGTTAGAGAGAGGGGGGGGGACTAGGTTTCTCTAGAGACTGGTAAACCAGGGAGGGGTTAGAGAGAGGGGAGGGGTGGACTGTGAGAGGAGGTACAGAGAGGGATGGGATATTAGAGGGAGGATTGAGGGGGGGAGCGAGAGAGGTAAACCAGGGAGGGGAGGGAGAGGGGGAGGGAGGGTGAGAGAGAGGAGGGGTAGGGAGAGACTGGAGAGGAGGGGTGAGATAGCGAGAGAGGAGGGGATATTAGAGGGAGGATTGGAGGGGGAGAGAGAGAGAGAGGAGGAGGGGTGAGGGAGCGAGAGAGGAGGAGGGGAGAGGGAAACAAAGGAAGTACAGAGAGAGGGGATATTAGAGGGGAGGATCAGAGGGGTGAGAGAGAGGAGGAGGGGTGAGAGAGAGGGGGAGAGGGGGTGAGAGAGAGTAGGAGGATCACGTAGCTCTACTCATTCCACAGCAGGCCTCATAGTAAGAGGGCATTCACACTAAAACCAATGTTACACTAACCCACTCCATCACCTCTGGTGTGTTGTAATGTTACACTAACCCACTCCATCACCTCTGGTGTGTTGTAATGTTACACTAACCCACTCCATCACCTCTGGTGTGTTGTAATGTTACACTAACCCACTCCATCACCTCTGGTGTGTTGTAATGTTACACTAACCCACTCCATCACCTCTGGTGTGTTAAATGTTACTTAACCCACTGTACCTCTGTGTGTTAATGTTACACTAACCCACTCCATCACCTCTGGTGTGTTGTAATGTTACACTAACCCACTCCATTACCTCTGGTGTGTTGTAATGTTACACTAACCCACTCCATCACCTCTGGTGTGTTGTAATGTTACACTAACCCACTCCATCACCTCTGGTGTGTTGTAATGTTACACTAACCCACTCCATCACCTCTGGTGTGTTGTAATGTTACACTAACCCACTCCATCACCTCTGGTGTGTTGTAATGTTACACTAACCCACTCCATCACCCTGGTGTGTTGTAATGTTACACTAACCCACTCCATCACCTCTGGTGTGTTGTAATGTTACACTAACCCACTCCATCACCTCTGGTGTGTTGTAATGTTACACTAACCCACTCCATCACCTCTGGTGTGTTGTAATGTTACACTAACCCACTCCATCACCTCTGGTGTGTTGTAATGTTACACTAACCCACTCCATCACCTCTGGTGTGTTGTAATGTTACACTAACCCACTCCATCACCTCTGGTGTGTTGTAATGTTACACTAACCCACTCCATCACCTCTGGTGTGTTGTAATGTTACACTAACCCACTCCATCACCTCTGGTGTGTTGTAATGCCTGCGTTGTCGCTTGCTACAATGTGCATCCCAAATGACAGCCTACTCGCTATGGGCTCTGGTCAAACGTAGTGCACTATACAAGGAATAGGGTGCCATTTTTGGGATGTAATCCAAACGTCATAAATTGGACAGGGCCCAGAAGCCGGGTCTGGGAGAGAGAATGTGTTCTTTTTATGTACTGAGTGATATTGTGCTTTCAAGAGGAGGGAAAGATGACGGATAAGTGAGACTATTTGTACTGAACCAAAATATAAACAACATGTTTCAATTAAATAAAAGTTCCCAGAAATGTTCCAAACGCACAAAAAACATATTTCTCTCAAATGTTTTGCACAAATGTGTTTACATCCCTGTTAGTGAGCATTTCTACTTTGTCAATATCATCCATCCACCTGACAGGTGTGGCATATCAATAATCTGATTAAACAGCATGATCATTACACATGTGCACCTTGTGCTGGGGACAATAAAAGGCCACTTAAACACAATGCCACAGATGTCTCAGGTTTTGAGGGGGAGTGCAATTGAAATGCTGACTGCAGTCATGTCCAACTCAGCTGTTGCCAGAGAATTGAATGTAAATTTTCTCTACCATAAGCCGCCTGCAACGTCTTTTTAGAGAATTTGGCAGTACATTCAACCGGCCTCACAACCGTAGACCACGTGTAACCACGCCAGCCCAGGACCTCCACATCCGGCTTCTCCACACCCGGACAGCTGATGAAACTGTGTGTTTGCACAACCAAAGAATTTCTGCACAAACTGTCAGAAACCGTCTCAGGGAAGCTCATCTGCTCGTCATCTTCACCAGGGTCTTAGCCTGACTACAGTTGGGTGTCGTAACTGACTTCCGTGGGGAAATGCCCACTGACACGCTGGAGAAGTGTCCTCTTCACAGCTGAATCCCTGTTTCAACTGTACCGGGCAGATGACAGACTGTAGTGTGGGTGAGCGGTTTGCTGATGTCAACGTAGTGAACAGAGTAGTGACAGTGGGGCACTTTAAAAAAAAAATGTGTAAGCTACTTTTGTGTATATATAATGTGTGTGGACACCCCCTCAAATTAGTGGACTCGGCTCTTGCAGACACACCCGTTGCTGATAGGTGTATAACATTGCATGGCTGTGTCCTCAATCTCCATAGACAAACATTGACAGTAGAATGGACTTACTGAAAAGCTCAGTGACTTTCAACTTGGCACTGTCATCACAAGTCAGTTCATCAAATTGCTGTCCTGTTAGAGCTGCCCCAGGTCAACTGTAAGTGCTGTTATTGTGAAGTGGAAACGTCCAGGAGCAACAACGGCTCAGCCGCGCAGTGGTAGGCCACACAAGGTCACAGAACGGGACCGCCGAGTGCTGAAGTCCGTAGCGCATAAATAAATAAATAGTCTGTCCTCGGTTGCATCATCACGAGTTTTGGAAGCAACAAGAACTGTTTGTGGGAGCTGTTTGTCGAGCTGTTTTGTCTGGAGCTGTTCGTCGGGAGCTGTCGGGAGCTGTTTGTCGGGAGCTGTTTGTCGGGAGTTGTTTGTCGGGAGCCGTTTTGTCTGGAGCTGTCGGGAGCTGTCGGGAGCTGTTCGTCGGGGAGCTGTTCGTCGGGAGCTGTTCGTCGGGAGTTCGTCGGGAGCTGTTCGTCGGGAGCCGTTTCGTCGGGAGCCCGTTCGTCGGGAGCTGTTCGGGAGCCGTTCGTCGGAGCTGTCGCGGGAGCCGTCGGTCGGGAGCGGGAGTCGTCGGGAGCCGTTCGGGTCGGGAGCTGTTGTGTCTGGAGCTGTTGGAGATCACCATGCGCAATGCTAAGTGTCGGCAGTTGTGGCGTGAAGCTTGCCGAATTGGAATGTGGGCTTTGCAGATGCCAGGAGAACACTACATGCCCCAATGTATAGTGCCAACTGTAAAGTTTGGTGGAGGAGGAATAATGGTCTGGGGCTGTTTTTCATGGTTCGGGCTAGGCCCCTTAGTGAAATCTTAACGCTGCAGCATACAATGACATTCTAGACAATTCTGTGCTTCCAACTGTGTGGCAACAGTTTGGGGAAGGCCCTTTCCTGTTGCAGCATGACAATGCCACCGTGCACAAAGTGAGGTCCATACAGAAATGGTTTGTCGAGATCGGTATGGAAGAACTTGACTGACCTGCACAGAGCCCTGACCTCAACCCCATCGAACACATTTAGGATTAATTGGAACGCTGATTGCGAGCCAGGCCTAATCGCCCAACATCAGTGCCCGACCTCACTAATGCTGAATGGAAGCAAGCCCCCCCCCCCCCACAGCAATGTTCCAACAACTAGTGTAAACTCTTCCCAGAAGAGTGGAGGCTGTTATAGCAGCAATGGGGGGGGGACCAACTCCATATTAATGCCCATGATTTTGGAATGAGGTGTTGGATGAGCAGGTGTCCACATGCTTTTGGTCGTGTAGTGTATCTGTGACCAACAGAAGCATATCTGTATTCCCAGTCATGTGAAATCCATAATTATTTATTTCCTTTATATGAAGTGTAACTCAGTAATGTGTTTTGAAACTGTTGCATGTTGCGTTTTATATGTTTGTTCAGTATATTATGGGGGCTTTTTGAAACAGTTTGTTGTTATTGTCAGAGTCCCGTCTCTCTCTCTGCTGAATGAAAATAGTGTCTCTGACTGGAAGAGACTTGCTGACTCTCAACTGGCAATTACATAGGACATTTCTCGATGGCCAGATAGACTTGTATTCGGGGCGGCAGGGTAGCCTAGTGGTTAGAGCATTGGACTAGTAACCAGTAGGTTGCAAGTTCAAATCCCCGAGCTGACAAGGTACAAATCTGTCATTCTGTCCCTGAACAGGCAGTTAACCCACTGTTCCTAGGCCGTCATTGAAAATAAGAATTTGTTCTTAACTGACTTGCCTAGTAAAACAAAGGTAAAAAATTATAATAATTCTTGACTTTGATAAATGTTTTTACAGGGGAAGGATGGACATACGTACCGCAGATACCTCGTACTCGGCACATCGGCTTGGTTCTGGTACCCCATGTATTTAGCCACGTTGTCTTAACTCATTGGGTACACGGAGTGGACAAAACATTAAGAACACCTTCCTAATATTACACCCCTTTTCCCCTCAGCTTCAACTCGTCGGGTCATGGGTCATGGGTCATGGGTCATGAGCCTCTACAAGGTGTCGACAGCGTTCCACAGGGATGCTGGTCCATGTTGACCCCCAATGTTTCCCACAGTTGTGTCAAGTTGTCTGGATGTCCTTTGGGTGGTGGATCGTTCTTGACTCATTTTCTCATGTGGTTTTTTAGCTCCCCTGTTTTAACATAAACATTTACCCCCCGACCCCCCACACACACACACACACACACACACAGCAGATACAGTAAAAGGTTCATACATGACATGTGACTAAGAGTCTGCACCCTATTCCCTTTCCCATAGGGCTCTGGTTAAAAGTAGTGCACTATGTAGGAAATAGGGTTCCGTTTGGAACGCAGGCCCAGCGACCTATTTCAGGTCTTAGCCAATAGACGTTTAGAGGAATAGCACTCACAGCAGATTCCTATGAGCAGAGGCGTTCTTCTGTGTAAGCAAGAGAACGAACCAACACTTTCACATTCCCCACCGTACCACTGTACGTTCTTACAGGCAAAGAGCGAACGCTGTTTCTGGGTCTCTCTGTCTCGCTCTCTCTGTCTCTCTCTGTCTCTCTCTGTCTCTCTGTCTCTCTCTCTGTCTCGCTCTCTGTCTGTCTCTCTCTCTGTCTCGCTCTCTCTGTCTCGCTCTTCTGTCTCTCTCGTCTCCCCTCTCTCTCTCTGTCTCTCTCTCTCTCTCTGTCTCTCTCTCTCTGTCTCGTCTCTCTCTCTCTCTGTCTAGCTCTCTGTCTCTGTCTCGCTCTCTCTCTCTGTCTCGCTCTCTCTCTTGCTCTGTCTCTCTCTGTCTCGCTCTCTCTCTGTCTTCGTCTCTCTCTGTCTCTCTCTGTCTCTCTCTCTGTCTCTCTCTCTCTCTGTCTGCTCTCTCTGTCTCGCTCTCTCTGTCTCTCTCTCTCTGTCTCGCTGCTCTGTCTCGCTCTGTCTCTCTCTGTCTCTCTCTCTCTGTCTCTCTCTCTCTGTCTCGCTCTCTCTGTCTCTCTCTCTGTCTCGCTCTCTCTGTCTCGCTCTCTCTCTGTCTCGCTCTCTGTCTCTCTCTCTGTCTCTCTCTCTGTCTCTCTCTCGCTCTCTGTCTCGCTCTCTCTGTCTCGCTCTCTCTGTCTCGTCTCTGTCTCTCTCTCTCTCTGTCTCTTCTGTCTCTGTCTCGCTCTCTCTGTCTCGCTCTCTTTCTGTCTCTCTCTTCTGTCTCTCTCTGTCTCGCTTCTCTGTCTCTCTCTCTGTCTCGCTCTTCTGTCTCTCGCTCTCTCTGTCTCGCTCTCTCTGTCTCGCTCTCTGTCTGTCTCGCTCTTCTCTGTCTCGCTCTCTCTGTCTCTCTCTTTCTGTCTCTCTCTCTTCTGTCTCTCTCTGTCTCTCTCTCTGTCTCTCTGTCTCGCTCTCTGTCTGCCTTCTCTGTCTCTCTCTCTCTCTCTGTCTCTCTCTGCTCTGTCTCCTTTATCTCTCTCTCTCTCTCTCTCTGTCTCTCTCTGCCTCTCTCTGTCTCTCTCTCTCTCTCTCCTTTAATTAATATACAGTAGAAGAAGCTGTAGTGACCTGCCGTTTCTGTCCTCCCAGAAAACAAACAAGTATTCCGGGGCAGTGGTAAACAAGCTCAAACTAGAGGCTGAATCACTGCTGGTGAGTCAGACAGTCAGTGGTTTTTTGATGCCTCCCTGTGTGACTGAGGTGGTGGGAGCACAGGGCATAGATGGTGCTCAGAGGACCACCGAGGCCACCGAGACCACCGAGACCACCGGCCACCGTACAGGTGTTTATAACCTCGGGACGGACCGCCACCGGTCCTGGTATCGAACTATTCCAGACTTAGAGCCCCATTCAACTTGTCGACTACACCAAACAAAAATATCAACTCAACATGAAACAATTTAAAAAAAATGTTTTTTATTGAGTTACAGTTCATAATAAGGAAATCAGTCAATTGAAAATAAATTCATTAGGCCCTAATCTATGGATTTCACATGACTGGGAATGCAGATATGCATCTGTTGATGGAGCAGAAAATCAATCAGTATCTGGTGTGACCAACCTTTTCTTCATGCAGCAAACCACCTCATCAGGCTGTTGATTGATCAGGCTGTTGATTGATCAGGCTGTTGATTGATCAGGCTGTTGATTGATCAGGCTGTTGATTGATCAGGCTGTTGATTGATCAGGCTGTTGATAGTGGCCTGTAGAATGTTGTCACACTCCTCTTCAATGGCTGTGTGAAGTTGCTGGATATTGTGGAGGGAACTGGTACACGCTGTCATACACATAGATCCAGAGCATCCCAAACATGCTCAATGGGTCACATGTCTGAGTATGCAGGCCGTTTTCAGCTTCCAGGAATTGTGCACAGATCCTTGGGACACGGGGCCGTGCGTTATCATGCTGAAACATGAGGTGATGGCGGCGGATGAATGACACGACAATGGGCCTCAGGATCTCGTCACGGTATCTCTGTGCATTCAAAATGCCATCAATAAAATGCTGTTGTGGTCGTTGTCCTTACCTTTATGCCTGCTCATACCTTAACCCCACCGCTACCATGGGGCACTCTGTTCACAACGTTGACATCAGCAAATCGCCGCCCACACAACGCCACACGTGGTCTGTGGTTGTGAGGCCGGTTGGACGACTTGACAAATTCTCTTTAAATAATGTTAGAGGCGGCTTATGGTAGAGAAATTAACATTCCATTCTCCTGCAACAGCTCTGGTGGACATTCCTGCAGTCAGCATGCCACTCCCTCAACTTCGAGACTTCTGTGGCATTGTGTTGTGACAAAACTGCACATTTTAGTGGCCTTTTTTAAATTTATTTTTTAAGGGTGCACCTGTTTTTAATCAGCTTCTTGATATGCTGCACCTGTCAGGTGGATCAATTCTCTTGGCAAAGAAGAAATGCTCACTAACAGAGGGATGGAAACACATTTGTGCACAAAATTGAACAGAAATAAGCTTTTTGTGCGTATGGAATATTATTGGGATATATATTTTTCAGCTCATGAAACACAGAACCAACACTTTACATGTTGTGTTTTTGTTCAGTATCATCGTCAAGCCGTTGGATTACTTGAATACGGTAAGCTAGTTCAGGGCTACAACGAAACGTTCAAATGTCTGGGTGTCCCTTTAAGTGAAGGGAAATGAACCCTCGGTGAAAGAAATAAATTAACTTCAGCCTCTGAACAAGCTTTTAGAAATTGCTGTGATTTCCAGACGTCTCCAGAAATAGCTTTAGTCCCTACCACAAAGTATGTTAAATTAACCCAATATAAATACCCCTAGTCTGTCAAATCATTCACACTGCTGAGGCAAGTAGTGACAATCTTTAGGAACTAACTTGAAATTCACCTCCATTTACTGTTATTGCTGTGTAATTACTTAGTAATGTGTTTTTTAAATCCCACACCATGTTGACTGACTCAGGCTGAGTTCCAAATGGCATCGTATTTCCTATGTGGTGCCCCTACTGTCTCTAAAGTAGTGGACTCTATAGGGAATAGGGTGCCATTTGGAACACATTCTCTCTCTCTCTCTGCCGGCGTGGTTTAGGCCTATACCCTAGCAGGAATGTGCTGCTGTGTAGTAACTTGTTAGGATGTCCATGTGGTAACTACTTTATCTTTATCAGTAAACAGAGAGTCACCTCTCCTCCTCCTCGTCGTACTCCACATCTCCGAACAGCAGTGTCATTTCCAGGGGGGCGGGGCAGTTACTATATTAGATGGTGGCTGGTGAAGTCTGTTCCTGACTGCCCTGTGGGTCCTGGTCTAGAGTAGTGCACTATAAAGGGAATAGGGTGCTATTTGGGAGGCGGGTAGGTACTGTCTGGGAGGGATGTAGAAACGTCTGTAAAGCACCATGGCTGACTTAATGAAGATCATTAATAATAGACATGAAGCCTGCTCTGGACACGGAAACAGAGACCAGCCCAGTCAGTCTTTATGGCATTACTATGGTGTTACTGTCTGTCTGTCTGTCTGTCTGTCTGTCGCTCTGTCTGTCGCTCTGTCTGTCGCTCTGTCTGTCGCGCTCTGTCTGTCTGTCTGTCGTCTGTCTGTCGTCTGTCGCTTTCAGCCGGTCTGTCTGTCTCGGTCGCTCGTCGGTCTGCTCTGTCGGCCGGTCGCTTGTCGGTCGGTCGCTCTGTCTGTCTGTCGCTGTCTGTCTGTCTGTCTGTGTACAGTATTGTCTGTCTGTCTGTTTGTGTACAGTATTGTCTGTCTGTATGTATGTCTGTCTGTCTGTCTGTTTGTGTACAGTATTGTCTGTCTGTCTGTCTGTCGCTTGTCTGTCTGTCGCTCTGTCTGTCGCCTCTGTCTGTCGCTCTGTCTGTCTGTCTCGTCTGTCTGTCTGTCTGTGTACAGTATTGTCTGTCTGTCTGTTTGTGTACAGTATTGTCTGTCTGTATGTATGTCTGTCTGTCTGTCTGTTTTGTGTACAGTATTGTCTGTCTGTATGTATGTCTGTCTGTCTGTTTGTGTACAGTATTGTATGTCTGTCTGTCTGTCTGTCTGTCAGTATTGTCTGTCTGTATGTATGTCTGTCTGTCTGTCTGTCTGTTTGTGTACAGTAATTGTCTGTCTGTATGTATGTCTGTCTGTCTGTCTGTCTGTTTGTGTACAGTATTGTCTGTCTGTCTGTCTGTTTGTGTACAGTATTGTCTGTGTCTGTCTGTTTGTGTACAGTATTGTCTGTCTGTTTGTGTGTATTGTCTGTCTGTCTGTCTGTCTGTCTGTCTGTCTGTCTGTCTGTCTGTCGCTCTGTCTGTTTGTGTACAGTATTGTCTGTCTGTCTGTCTGTCTGTCTGTTTGTGTACAGTATTGTCTGTCTGTCTGTCTGGCAGCTTGAGGACCTGACTGGGGTGGGGTACACATTGTGCTGTGTGTTTCTGTGGGTATGGTACTGCCTGTGTCAGGTTACCTGTGCTATTCCTCACGCTAGCCAGTGTGACAAAGCTGAGGACTATCCCTCACACTAGCCAGTGTGACAAAGCTGAGGACTATCCCTCACACTAGCCAGTGTGACAAAGCAGAGGACTATCCCTCACACTAGCCAGTGTGACAAAGCTGAGGACTATCCCTCACACTAGCCAGTGTGACAAAGCTGAGGACTATCCCTCACA
Organism: Oncorhynchus masou masou; assembly: GCF_036934945.1. Lineage (NCBI taxonomy): Eukaryota > Metazoa > Chordata > Actinopteri > Salmoniformes > Salmonidae > Oncorhynchus > Oncorhynchus masou. The sequence goes on along the minus strand of NW_027015912.1, from coordinate 122,466 downwards.
CTAGCCAGTGTGACAAAGCTGAGGACTATCCCTCACACTAGCCAGTGTGACAAAGCTGAGGACTATCCTCACACTAGCCAGTGTGACAAAGCTGAGGACTATCCCTCACACTAGCCAGTGTGACAAAGCTGAGGACTATCCCTCACACTAGCCAGTGTGACAAAGCTGAGGACTATCCCTCACACTAGCCAGTGTGACAAAGCTGAGGACTATCCCTCACACTAGCCAGTGTGACAAAGCTGAGGACTATCCCTCACACTAGCCAGTGTGACAAAGCTGAGGACTATCCCTCACACTAGCCAGTGTGACAAAGCTGAGGACTATCCCTCACACTAGCCAGTGTGACAAAGCAGAGGACTATCCCTCACACTAGCCAGTGTGACAAAGCTGAGGACTATCCCTCACACTAGCCAGTGTGACAAAGCAGAGGACTATCCCTCACACTAGCCTGTGTGACAAAGCTGAGGACTATCCCTCACACTAGCCAGTGTGACAAAGCTGAGGACTATCCCTCACACTAGCCAGTGTGACAAAGCTGAGGACTATCCCTCACACTAGCCAGTGTGACAAAGCAGAGGACTATCCTCACACTAGCCAGTGTGACAAAGCTGAGGACTATCCCTCACACTAGCCAGTGTGACAAAGCTGAGGACTATCCCTCACACTAGCCAGTGTGACAAAGCTGAGGACTATCCCTCACACTAGCCAGTGTGACAAAGCTGAGGACTATCCCTCACACTAGCCAGTGTGACAAAGCTGAGGACTATCCCTCACACTAGCCAGTGTGACAAAGCTGAGGACTATCCCTCACACTAGCCAGTGTGACAAAGCAGAGGACTATCCCTCACACTAGCCAGTGTGACAAAGCTGAGGACTATCCCTCACACTAGCCAGTGTGACAAAGCTGAGGACTATCCCTCACACTAGCCAGTGTGACAAAGCTGAGGACTATCCCTCACACTAGCCAGTGTGACAAAGCTGAGGACTATCCCTCACACTAGCCAGTGTGACAAAGCAGAGGACTATCCCTCTGCTTTCCTCTCATTTGTCAATCTATTGCTAATGAGAAGCGTGTCATCTCCAGAAACCGGTTTCTCTCTCTGTCTCTCTCTCATCCTTCGCCCACACAGTAGCTTCAGGGGCGTTCTCTCTCTCATCCTTCGCCCACACAGTAGCTTCAGGGGCGTTCTCTCTCTCATCCTTCGCCCACACAGTAGCTTCAGGGGCGTTCTCTCTCTGTCTCTCTCTCATCCTTCGCCCACACAGTAGCTTCAGGGGCGTTCTCTCTCTGTCTCTCTCTCATCCTTCGCCCACACAGTAGCTTCAGGGGCGTTCTCTCTCTGTCTCTCTCTCATCCTTCGCCCACACAGTAGCTTCAGGGGCGTTCTCTCTCTGTCTCTCTCTCATCCTTCGCCCACACAGTAGCTTCAGGGGCGTTCTCTCTCTCCAACCCTCCCCTGGAGCGCCGTGGAAAAATGTGTCTTTGATAAAGGAGAGAGAGAGCTCTGGAAACACAAGTCTGCCCACCTGATTGATCTGTCTCTCTAAACCTCTAAGGTGTGATGTGTGTGTGTGAGGATGTAGCTGTCAGATACAAGCCTCTCTCAGAGAAAGAGGCCGAAACCTCAGACCAGAGCAGAGGAACATTCAGAATGATGCATTCGCTGTTCAAACCTGAGAGGCCAAAACGACCTCCACACTCAACTGTTTCACTGTACTTTCCCCCTGTCTTGTCTCTCTGTCTATTTCTCTCTGTTCATCTGGTTTTGTCTGGAGGACTGAGAGAGAGACTGAGAAACAGAGTAGTATCTGGAGGACTGAGAGAGAGACTGAGAAACATAATAGTATCTGGAGGACAGAGAGAGAGACTGAGAAACATAGTAGTATCTGGAGGACTGAGAGAGAGACTGAGAAACTGAGAGAGAGATAGTAGTATCTGGAGGACTGAGAGAGAGAGACTGAGAGAGTAGTTTCTGGAGGACTGAGAGAGAGACTGAGAAACAGAGTAGTATATCGAGGACTGAGAGAGAGACTGAGAAACAGAGTAGTATCTGGAGGACTGAGATGAGAGACTGAGAAACAGAGTAGTATCTGAGGACTGAGAGAGAGACTGAGAAACATAGTAGTATCTGGAGGACTGAGAGAGAGAAACTGAGAAACAGAGTAGTATCTGGAGGACTGAGAGAGAGAAACAGAGTAGTATCTGGAGGACTGAGAGAGAGACTGAGAAACAGAGTAGTATCTGGAGGACTGCGAGAGAGAGACTGAGAAACAGAGTAGTATCTGGGAGGACTGAGAGAGAGAGACTGAGAAACAGAGTAGTATCTGGAGGACTGAGACTGAGAAACAGAGTAGTATCTGGAGGACTGAGAGAGGAACAGAGTAGTATCTGGAGGATGAGAGGAGAAACAGAGTAGTATCTGGAGGACTGAGAGAGAAACAGAGTAGTATCTGGAGGACTGAGAGAGGAACAGAGTAGTATCTGGAGGACTGAGAGAGAGACTGAGAAAACAGAGAGTATCTGGAGGATTGAGAGAGGAACAGAGTAGTAGTGGGACAGTAACATAATACCTGGGTTCATGTGAGTCCACGTCATTGGCTTGTTATTCCGTGACAATCCTGAGGTTGAGAGAGAGAGAGAGAGAGAGAGAGAGAGAGAGAGAGAGAGAGAGAGAGAGAGAGAGAGAGAGAGAGAGAGAGAGAGAGAGAGAGAGAGAGAGAGAGAGAGAGAGAGAGAGAGAGAGAGAGAGAGAGAGAGAGAGAGAGAGAGAGAGAGAGAGAGAGAGAGAGAGAGAGAGAGAGAGAGAGAGAGAGAGAGAGAGAGAGAGAGAGAGAGAGAGAGAGAGAGAGAGAGAGAGAGAGAGAGAGAGAGAGAGAGGTCTGTGTGTTAGTTGTAAACCACAATAAGACTGACTCTGACCAGGGATCTGCCAGCGTGCAGAGAATAGAAACAGAGAAACGACATTCAACCCTTATTGGATTTTAAAGACCTTCATCCTCACGCAACAGGCTGTTGTTGCTTGTATTGTAGAAGAGCCAGAGTTGTCTCTCTCCTTCCACTGTAGGCTTAGGGGTGTCCCAAATGGCATCCTATTCATCGGGCTCTGGTCTAAAGTAGTGCACTTATAGGGAATAGGGATCTGGTCAACAGTAGCACTATATAGGGAATAGGCTCTGGGCAACAGTAGTGCACTATATAGGAATAGGCTCAGTCAACAGTAGTACACTATATAGGGAATAGGGCTCTGGTCAACAGTAGTACACTATATAGGGAATAGGGCTCTGGTCAACAGTAGTGCACTATATAGGGAATAGGGCTCTGGTCTAAAGTAGTGCACTATATAGGGAATAGGACTCTGGTCTAAAGTAGTGCACTATATAGGGAATAGGGATCTGGTCAACAGTAGTGCACTATATAGGGAATAGGGCTCTGGTCAACAGTAGTGCACTATATAGGGAATAGGGTTCTGGTCTAAAGTAGTGCACTATATAGGGAATAGGGCTCTGGTCTAAAGTAGTGCACTATATAGGGAATAGGGCTCTGGTCTAATGTAGTTCACTCTATAGGGAATAGGGCTCTGGTCTAAAGTAGTGCACTATATAGGGAATAGGGCTCTGGTCTAATGTAGTTCACTATATAGGGATTGGGCTCTGGTCTAAAGTACTGCACTATATAAGGAATAGGGCTCTGGTCTAAAGTAGTGCACTATATAGGGAATAGGGCTCTGGTCTAAAGTAGTGCACCATAGGAATAGGGCTCTGTCTTAAAGTAGTGCACTACATAGGAATAGGCTCTGTCTAAAGTAGTGCACTATAGAATAGGCTCTGGTCTAAAGTAGTGCACTATATAGGGAATAGGGCTCTGGTTCAAAGTAGTGCACTATATAAGGAATAGGCTCTGGTCTAAAGTAGTGCACTATATAGGGAATAGGGCTCTGGTCTAAAGTAGTGCACTATATAGGGAATAGGGCTCTGGTCTAAAGTAGCACTACATAGAATAGGGCTCTGGTCTAAAGTAGTGCACTATATAGGAATAGGCTCATTCGTAAAAGTAGCACTCATATAGGGAATAGGGCTTCCTGGTCTTAGCACTATATAAGGAATAGGCTCTGGTCTAAAGTAGTGCACTAGTAGGGAATAGGGCTCTGGTCTAAAGTAGTGAACTATAGGGAATAGGGCTCTGGTCTAAAGTAGTGCACTATATAAGGAATAGGGCTCTGGTCTAAAGTAGTGCACTATATAGGGAATAGGGTCATGGTCTAAAGTAGTGCACTATATAGGGAATAGGGGGTCTAAAGTAGTGCACTACATAGGGAATAGGGCTCTGGTCTAAAGTAGTGCACTATATAGGAATAGGGCTCTGGTCTAAAGTAGTGCACTATATAGGAATAGGGCTCTGGTCTAAAGTAGTGCACTATATAAGGAATAGGGCTCTGGTCTAAAGTAGTGCACTATATAGGGAATAGGCTCTGGTCTAAAGTAGTGCATTATATAGGAATAGGGCTCTGGTCTAAAGTAGTGCACTATAGGAATAGGCTCTGGTCTAAAGTAGTGCACTATATAGGGAATAGGCTCTGGTCAAATAGTAGGGTAGTATTTAGGATCAGACCTAGTCCTCCCTGTACTGACTAACAGTCTGGACAGTATAGACATCAACATGATCAAACACATTCACTGATGTGGGCCTCTAGAGGCCCGCCTCCCTTTTCTCCACTAAGGAGAAACAAAGCAATAAGTCACAAGTGAAAGATTTCTGCAATTAGGATTCAGGGGTTGAAGGAAACAGGCTCTTTGACTTTCAACTGGAACACTTAGTAGTAGCCCTAATTAAGGGTGAACAGGTACAGGTGTATTCTGGTGAGAGTGGGCCCTGCCTGTCTCCCTGCCTGTCTCCCTGCCTGTCTCTCTGCCCCTTTCCCTGCCTGTCTCCCTGCCTGTCTCTCTGCACCTTTCCCTGCCTGTCTCCCTGCCTGTCTCCCTCTGCCTGTCTCCCTGCCCCTTACTCTGCCTGTCTCACTGCCAAGGTCTCCCCTGCCTGTCTCCTGCCCCTTACTCTGCCTGTCTCACTGCCTGTCTCCCTGCCCTTTACTCTGTCTGTCTCCCTGCCTGTCTCCCCTGCCCTCTTTACTCTGCCTGTCTCCTGCCCTTACTCTGCCTGTCTCCCTGCCCTTTACTCTGCCTGTCTCCCCTGCCCTTTACTCTGCCTGTCTCCCTGCCCTTACTCTGCCTGTCTCCCTGCCCTTACTCTGCCTGTCTCCTGCCCTTTACTCTGTCTGTCTACCTGCCTGTCTCTCTGCCCCTTTCCCCCTGCCTGTCTCCCTGCCCTTTACTCTGTCTGTCTCCTGCCCTTACTCTGCCTGTCTCCCTGCCCTTTACTCTGCCTGTCTCCTGCCCTTACTCTGCCTGTCTCCCTGCCCTTACTCTGTCTGTCTACCTGCCTGTCTCTCTGCCCCTTTCCCTGCCTGTCTCCCTGCCCTTTACTCTGCCTGTCTCCCCTGCCCTTTACTCTGCCTGTCCCCTGCCCTTACTCTGCCTGTCTCCCTGCCCTTTACTCTGTCTGTCTACCTGCCTGTCTCCATGCCTGTCTCCCTGCCTGCCCTCTGCACCTTTCCCTGCCTGTCTCCTGCCTGTCTCCCTGCCTGTCTCCCACCCTCCACCCCGTCCTATCCCCTCCACCCTCCACCCAGCCCTATCCCCTCCACCCAGTCCTATCCCCTCCACCCAGCCCTATCCCCTCCACCCTCCACCCAGCCCTATCCCCTCCACCCTCCACCCCGTCCCATCCCTCCACCCCGTCCCATCCTCCACCCCGTCCCATCCCCTCCACCCTTCACCCAGCCCTGTCCTATCCACCCAGCATTCAGGGCTTGAACCACCCAGTTTATAATATGGTTTAAGCTGTGTGTGTTGGGTTTGTCAGCAGGGTAGTATGGTTTAAGCTGTGTGTGTTGGGTCTGTCAGCAGGGTAGTATGGTTTAAGCTGTGTGTTGGGTCTGTCAGCAGGGTAGTATGGTTTAAGCTGTGTGTGTTGGGTCTGTCAGCAGGGTAATATGGTTTAAGCTGTGTGTGTTGGGTCTGTCAGCAGGGTAATATGGTTTAAGCTGTGTGTGTTGGGTCTGTCAGCAGGGTAATATGGTTTAAGCTGTGTTGGGTCTGTCAGCAGGGTAATATGGTTTAAGCTGTGTGTGTATTGGGTCTGTCAGCAGGGTAATATGGCTTAAGCTGTGTGTGTTGGGTCTGTCAGCAGGGTAATATGGTTTAAGCTGTGTGTGTTGGGTCTGTCAGCAGGGTAATATGGTTTAAGCTGTGTGTGTTGGGTCTGTCAGCAGGGTAATATGGTTTAAGCTGTGTGTGTTGGGTCTGTCAGCAGGGTAATATGGTTTAACATAGGCTGCTTGTTGGCTTGAGGATGATGCTGGTGTTGATGGCACTAGCAGGCTAGGAGGTGTGTGTGTGTGTGTGTGTGTGTGTGTGTCAGATCTGCCTACATCTCCTGCTGAGTCTCACTGGGTCAATGGTGGAAAGGTCAAAATGGCAACACCTCCCTCCCTCCCTCCCTCCCTCCCTCCTCCCTCCCTCCCTCCCTCCCTCCCTCCCTCCCTCCCTCCCCTCCCTCCCTCCCTCCCTCCCTCATCTCTCTCTCCCTTTTCCCATTCTAAAATCCCCTCCCTCATCTCTCTCCTTTCTTTCCCTCTCTAAATCTTCCTCATCTCTCCTCTCTCCCTTCTTTCCCTCTCTAAATCTCTCCTCCCCTCTCTGAAAAACAAAACAAGAGCGTAGCACATTAGTGGCCTTTCTGACTGTTCTCTGTCTCTCATTCCCTCCCAGATGCAACGTAAAGCCCCAAGACATACCAAGAGTTAACAGTGTTCTGTTAACAGTCCGGCACTGTGTTTTAAGAGCTTCTTTCTGGTTCCGTGGGACCATTTCCCAGGATACTGTGGGTGAGACCAGGCTTAGGAGATCTGCTGTGATTCACGGTGTTGCTGTGACTGTGATGTGTGGTTGCCTCACCTAGCGATCTTAACATGCCTGCACCAACTGAAGTCTCTGGATAAGAGCGTCTGTCTGATGACCGTAATGCTAAAACGTTACACATGCTCCTGTTTCTCTGTCACTACGGCTCAACAACACAGCTCGTCTTTGATCTGATAAGGAAGGACTTTTATTTTGGACACATATTATCATGTTATACTTGAACACTGATAATGTCCGTTCTTATTTATTAAGGTGATACTTGGCAGTTAAATCAAACCACAGAACCTGACTTGACAATATTTCTAATTTGTTTTGCTACTTTACACATTGGATTATTTGACACTTTACACACGTAGAGGGTTAAAACACAACGTGTGAGGCAAAGAGCTTTGGTCTCCCTCCTTCTTCTGGTCGCAGGGGCGCAGGGCCTTTAACCCCTAAATTCCTTCGCCCGTCTCACTCGTCCGTCTGGAGGGAAAATGGTGGAGTTAGCAAACTCCTCTGAGCTCATTTAAAGTGATACAAAAGTTCAAGAGGGCAGGGGGTTAAGGGACGCCCTCCCTTCAACAGACCAGCTGGTCTTAATGGGATTGCAGGTTGCCAGGGCGACAGCGCCTGTGTGAGGAAGAATTCCGAGCGAGAGGAGAGAGAGAGTGAGAGAGTGACTGAGAGAGAGAGTGAGTGACTGAGAGAGCACCAGAGAGAGAGAGAGAGTCACTGAAAGAGCACCAGATAAAGAGAGGAGAGAGAGAGTGTGATGGAGAGAGTAACTAAGAGAGAGAGTGAGAGAGAGTGTGATGGAGAGGGTAACTGAGAGAGAGAGGAGAGTGTGATGGAGAGAATAACAGAGAGAGAGTGAGAGAGAGTGATGGAGAGGGTAACTGAGAGAGAGCACTAGAGAGATAGAGAGAGCACCAGAGAGAGAGTGAGAGCACCAGAGAGAGAGAGCGAGAGCACCAGAGAGAGAGCGAGAGCACCAGAGAGAGCGAGAGCACCAGAGAGAGCGAGAGCACCAGGAGAGAGAGCGAGAGCATTGTGAGAGAGAGAGAGAGCACCAGAGAGAGAGAGCACCAGAGAGAGAGAGAGAGCACCAGAGAGAGAGAGAGAGCACCAGAGAGAGAGAGAGAGCACCAGAGAGAGAGAGCACCAGAGAGAGAGAGAGAGAGCACCAGAGAGAGAGAGAGAGAGCACCAGAGAGAGAGAGAGAGCACCAGAGAGAGAGAGAGAGAGCACCAGAGAGAGAGAGAGAGAGCACCAGAGAGAGAGAGAGAGCACCAGAGAGAGAGTGTGATGGAGAGAGAGAGAGTGTGATGGAGAGAGTAACTGAGAAAGGGCACTAGGGGGAGAGAGAGAGCACCAGAGAGAGAGAGTTTGATGGAGAGAGAGAGAGAGAGTGTGATGGAGAGAGTAACAGAGAGAGAGTGACTGTGAACAGTAGTGGGCGGACTGTACTTGTTGCAGTGAACTATGTGCTGCCGTTTATCAAACTATCTATTTTATGAAGAGGCACTTACCACACCCACTAGTTACAAGGAGATGCTATGCTATTATCAACACTGAACCACTCAGTTACTCAGTTTATGACCCTGGGTTCTGCTTTAAATTCCTTTCAATTTAACCCGTGTTCACAACAATGCCTTTACTTTGTAATTATTCACACATCAGGCATTGAAATTATTCTGTTGTTATATGAGCTGTGAGATTGGAACATCTTCATTCTGCATGTCCTCTACATCTCCCTCATCCAGGCCTTGTGCAATCATATTCACATCTCCTGATGTAGATGTCTATTTTGAATTGCCTCCATGTTGTTCCCACGTTTCGCCGCGTGGGCAATGATGTGAATGATGGTCTGTTAGTGGAGGAGTAGACTACAGGATCATATTCGGTAGGCAGGAAACGGAGACGAAACATCCCGAAATAGAGGAAACTGGGAGGTACGATCAGCGCAGTTTGTCCAATAAGGAACGGTGTTTTATGTTTGTTTGTTATCTGTTGATAAACCCTTTGCTACAGTTTGTCCTACTGAACACGACCCCGTTGACAGTCTAGTAGACCTCACCTTCATATCATTTATTTTATAGACCATCTCATTATACCACTAAGTGAATCAACGTGAAATAAATCTCTCTGTTTTTAATTACTGCCTGTCTCCAGAGAGGAGAGAACAGTGACTGTAATGCTAGACAGACTGCTGTTCTCCTCCTAAAAGGCTGACATGAGAAGAACAAGCTCTGAAAAGACTCCCCTGGACGAGACCGTGGCTGCAGCAGACCTATAGCTTAAACCATGCGTCCCAAATCGCATCCTATTCACTACATAGTACACTACTTTAGACCAGTGCCCTAAAAGGGACACGTGACCATAGTGCATTTCTGCTTGGCAGAACATGCCTTGTCAGCAGCCGTAGGCGGACATGAGATGGAACCAAGGAACCACGTCACATCTAGTTACATTAATCAGTTATACTGGTGGTGGGATTGCATCTAGTTACATTAATCAGTTATACTGGTGGTGGGATTACATCTAGTTACATTAATCAGTTATACTGGTGGTGGGATTACATCTAGTTACATTAATCAGTTATACTGGTGGTGGGATTACATCTAGTTACATTAATCAGTTATACTGGTGGTGGGAGTACATCTAGTTACATGAATAGATACATCAATTAGGCTGCTGGTGATGGGACTTTGTATCGGCCAAATTGAGGTGTTGTTGTCAGTAATTGAATGGTTTTGACCTGCCTTGACAGGGATTAGGTTACTCAATGGCTGCTATGGAGAAACTCTTTGAAAAGGCATTATACTATGGATGGAATGTTGCTGGTCTGGATCCAACCACTGAAGTTTAAACACTCGGCTTCTGAGAATGCAACCACCACAAGACTCCTGTCTCTGTCTGTCCCATTGTAACAAGACTCCTGTCTCTGTCTGTCCCATTGTAACGAGACTCCTGTCTCTGTCTGTCCCATTGTAACAAGACTCCTGTCTCTGTCTGTCCCATTGTAACAAGACTCCTGTCTCTGTCTGTCCCATTGTAACAAGACTCCTGTCTCTGTCTGTCCCATTGTAACGAGACTCCTGTCTCTGTCTGTCCCATTGTAACGAGACTCCTGTCTCTGTCTGTCCCATTGTAAACAAGACTCTGTCTCTGTCTGTCCCATTGTAACGAGACTCCTGTCTCTGTCTGTCCCATTGTAACGAGACTCCTGTCTCTGTCTGTCCCATTGTAACGAGACTCCTGTCTCTGTCTGGCCCATTGTAACAAGACTCCTGCCTCTGTCTGTCCCATTGTAACGAGACTCCTGTCTCTGTCTGTCCTATTTGTAACAAGACTCCTGTCTCTGTCTGTCCCATTGTAACAAGACTCCTGTCTCTGTCTGTCCAGCAGTAGGTGATATTTCTCTGTCTGGCCATCTCTGTCCAGCAGTAGGTAATATTTCTCTGTCTGGCCATCTCTGTCCAGCGGTAGGTAATATTCTCTGTCTGGCCATCTCTGTCCAGCGGTAGGTGATATTCTCTGTCTGGCCATCTCTGTCCAGCGGTAGGTGATATTTTCTGTCTGGCCATCTCTGTCCAGCAGTAGGTGATATTTCTCTGTCTGGCCATCTCTGTCCAGCGGTAGGTGATATTTCTCTGTCTGGCCATCTCTGTCCAGCGGTAGGTGATATTTTCTGTCTGGCCATCTCTGGCCAGCGGTAGGTGATATTTTCTCTGTCTGGCCATCTCTGGCCAGCGGTAGGTGATATTTTCTGTCTGGCCATCTCTGGCCAGCGGTAGGTGATATTTCTCTGTCTGGCCATCACTGTCCAGCAGTAGGTAATATTTCTCTGTCTGGCCATCTCTGGCCAGCAGTAGGTGATATTTCTCTGTCTGGCCATCTCTGGCCAGCAGTAGGTGATATTCTGTCTGGCCATCTCTGGCCAGCGGTAGGTGATATTTTTTCTGTCTGGGCCATCTCTGGCCAGCGGTAGGTGATATTTTCTGTCTGGCCATCTCTGGCCAGCGGTAGGTGATATTTTCTGTCTGGCCATCTCTGGCCAGCGGTAGGTGATATTCTGTCTGGCCATCTCTGTCCAGCGGTAGGTGATATTTCTCTGTCTGGCCATCTCTGTCCAGCAGTAGGTGATATTCTCTGTCTGGCCATCTCTGTCCAGCAGTAGGTAATATTTCTCTGTCTGGCCATCTCTGTCCAGCAGTAGGTAATATTTCTCTGTCTGGCCATCTCTGTCCAGCAGTAGGTAATATTTCTCTGTCTGGCCATCTCTGTCCAGCAGTAGGTAATATTTCTCTGTCTGGCCATCTCTGTCCAGCAGTAGGTAATATTTCTCTGTCTGGCCATCTCTGTCCAGCAGTAGGTAATGGCCATCTCTGTCCAGCTCTGTCTGGCCATCTCTGTCCAGCAGTAGGTAATATTTTCTCTGTCTGGCCATCTCGTCCAGCAGTAGGTAATATTTCTCTGTCTGGCCATCTCTGTCCAGCAGTAGGTAATATTTCTCTGTCTGGCCATCTCTGTCCAGCAGTAGGTGATATTTCTCTGTCTGGCCATCTCTGTCCAGCAGTAGGTGATATTTCTCTGTCTGGCCATCTCTGTCCAGCAGTAGGTAATATTTATCTGTCTGTCCATCTCTGGCCAGCAGTAGGTAATATTTCTCTGTCTGGCCATCTCTGGCCAGCAGTAGGTAATATTTATCTGTCTGTCCATCTCTGGCCAGCAGTAGGTGATATTTCTCTGTCTGGCCATCTCTGTCCAGCAGTAGGTAATATTTCTCTGTCTGGCCATCTCTGTCCAGCAGTAGGTAATATGTTCACAAACCTTCTCACTGACGTCTGTTCATGTTCTTATTTGCATGCGCTCTGAGCACTGTACTGAAACCTAGAATAAAATCCCTATTCTGTACATTAGCAACCTGTTAATATGCTAAGTGTTGCTTTGTGCAATGTGATGCATTAAACTAAAGTCAAGTGAGCTATTCATCCTCTCCTCTATCCGCTCCTGTGATGAAAAATAACTATTTTACTTTCCCTCTGAAAATGCCTCTCAAAGAATCACTAAGTCGACCCATAATGCCTCTGCTGCTTTCAAAAGGCCTATATGGACTAACCAATAACCAGCCAACCTTCACAGTGGATTATTTTAAAGACCAAAACACACGTTCTGCATCCCACATGTCACGGTATATAATGCACTAATGCCTGTGAGTGGCTTGGGATTGGGGGTTGCCCTCTGGTCCGCAGCGCTACCTAGCTACAAAGGCCGTTCCCGCCTCACTGTTTCCAGCAGTAGGTTTATATCATTACAATCCACAGCGAGAAAACGACTAAATGTTATTTTACTATTATTAGTCCCAAATGGCACCCTACTAACTGAATATAGTGCATTTATAAAGGGAATAGAGTGCCGTTTGGGACTACCTAAGGCTGTCCCCTGGCGACCCCGGAGAGCTCCCGAGCATGCAAATGGGGTGAGTCAGAGATTGGCGGCGGCGCGACGAGCCTCTGCAGAGCGGAGTGAGTGGGAGAAGAGCGAGAGAGAGAGAGAGACAGAGAGTGGGAAAGGAGAGAGCTGCTAGCGTGTTATTGGTGCAGCAGCAGGCAGGAATCCACATCAGTCAGTCAGAGTCCACACCCTGGTCTCTCTGTAATGACACGTTTCTCTGGCGGTGCGGGGGAGAGACTCTACATGGCCTTTAGTCATCATAACTAGCCTACAGTGTACACACACTCTCCTGCATGAGCGGTGTAGTTTCTCCTGACCGGCGGTGTAGTTTCTCCTGGCCGGCGGTGTAGTTTCTCCTGGCCGGCGGTGTAGTTTCTCCTGGCCGGCGGTGTAGTTTCTCCTGACCGGCGGTGTAGTTTCTCCTGGCCGGCGGTGTAGTTTCTCCTGACCGGCGGTGTAGTTTCTCCTGGCCGGCGGTGTAGTTTCTCCTGACCGGGCGGTGTAGTTTCTCCTGACCGGCGGTGTAGTTTCTCCTGACCGGCGGTGTAGTTTCTCCTGACCGACGGTGTAGTTTCTCCTGACCGGCGGTGTAGTTTCTCCTGCATGGCGGTGTAGTTTCTCCTGGCCGGCGGTGTATTTTCTCCTGACCGGCGGTGTAGTTTCTCCTAACCGGCGGTGTAGTTTCTCCTGCACCGGCGGTGTAGTTTCTCCTGCACGGCGGTGTAGTTTCTCCTGACCGGCGGTGTAGTTTCTCCTGACCGGCGGTGTAGTTTCTCCTGACCGGCGGTGTAGTTTCTCCTGCACGGCGGTGTAGTTTCTCCTGAGTTTCTTCGTTTTCATATTTGCCTGCTTTACTGCACCTACTTGCCTTCAGCTCCTCTAAGATAACCATGGCCCCATGTCAGTTCCCGGCTAAGTTGACTCAGTTGACTGGGGCGTTGTAGAGCTGAAGGGGAGTCTGGGGAAATCAGGTAGGAGGTCTACGCCTCTCCTCAAACCTATTAGTCAACTAATTACACACACAGAGATTACCTCTGACCGCTCCCTCCATAGGAGTTCTTAACACCAGTTAAACTAGTAGGACACACCTGTGGCTGTTCAACTATTGTGTAGAGAGTCAGAGAGGAGAGTTGTTCAGTAAGAGTGAACATGGTCAGAGAGGAGAGTTGTTCAGTAAGAGTTAACATGGTCAGAGAGGAGAGTTGTTCAGTAAGAGTGAACATGGTCAGAGAGGAGAGTTGTTCAGTAGGTTAACATGGTCAGAGAGGAGAGTTGTTCAGTAAGAGTTAACATGGTCAGAGAGGAGAGTTGTTCAGTAGGTTAACATGGTCAGAGAGGAGAGTTGTTCAGTAAGAGTCAACATGGTCAGAGAGGAGAGTTGTTCAGTAAGAGTGAACATGGTCAGAGAGGAGAGTTGTTCAGTAGGTGATGGTCAGAGAGGAGAGTTGTTCAGTAAGAGTCAACATGGTCAGAGAGGAGAGTTGTTCAGTGAGAGTGAACATGGTCAGAGAGGAGAGTTGTTCAGTAAGAGTGAACATGGTCAGAGAGGAGAGTTGTTCAGTAAGAGTGAACATGGTCAGAGAGGAGAGTTGTTCAGTAAGAGTGAACATGGTCAGAGAGGAGAGTTGTTCAGTAAGAGTGAACATGGTCAGAGAGGAGAGTTGTTCAGTAAGAGTGAACATGGTCAGAGAGAGAGTTAAGATGGCAATGGAGTTGAACTCCACGGTCAACGATTGGTTAAACACGATGCACTCACTTTCTCTCTGTTCCTTGTTGTTTTCAGAAACTGTTTACACAATACACACATCTCTGACACAACACACGCCTCTCACACAACACATACCTCACAGTACAAAAACGACACACACCTCTCACACAACACATACCTCACAGTACAAAAACGACACACACCTCTCACACACAATTCCCCCTTTGTGTGTGAAGTTTCCAGTTTCCACTTTGTTAAGTGCTGTTGGTCCTCTGCTGGATTCCTAAACTTGTTAGACAATTACAGACGTCACCCTCAGGCCAGACTACTCTACTCCCTCCAACTCTCCACTGCATTTGTTTTAAGCTCAATAAAATACTCTCAGATGTGACAGAGAAGTTGGTCCATTTAAGACAATTGCCCGTCTTCACGTCCCCGTCTTCACGTCCCCGTCTTTCACGTCTTCCCCGTCTTTCACGTCCCCGTCTTCACGCTCCCGTCTTCACGCTTCTGTCCCGTCTTCACGTCTCCCGTCTTCACGTTCCCGTCTTCACGTTCCCGTCTTCCCCGCCCCCGTCTTCACGCCCCCGTCTTCCGCTCCTATCTTCACGTCTTCCCGTCTTCCCGTCGTTCACATCTTCACGTCTTCCGTCTTCACGCTCCCGCTTCACGCCCCGCCTTCAAGTTCCCGTCTTCCCGCCTTCACGCTCCCGTCTTCACGCCCCCGTCTTCCCGCTCCCGTCTTCCCGCTCCCGCCTTCCACGCTCCCGCCTTCACGCTCCCGCCTTCACGCCCCGTCTTCACGTTCACATCTTCCGTCTTCCCGCTCCCGTCTTCACGCTTCCGTCTTCATGTTCCCGTCTTCACGTTCCCGTCTTCCCGCTTTCACGTTCCGCCTTCACGTTCCTGTCTTCACGTTCCCGTCTTCCCCGCTTTCACGTTCCCGTCTTCCCGTTTTCACGTTCCCGTCTCCCGCTTTCACGCTCCGCCTTCGTTCCCCGCCTTCACGTTCCGTCTTCCCGTTTTCACGCTCCCGCCTCCCGCTTTCACGTTCCCGTCTTCCCGCTTTTCACGTTTCCGCTCTTCACGTTCCCGTTTTCCGTTCCCGCTCTTCACGCCCCCGCCTTCACCGCCCCCGCCGTTCCCGCCTTCACGCTCCCGCCTTCCGCCTTCACGTTCCCGCCTTC
>NW_027015912.1:95000-106651 GCF_036934945.1 Oncorhynchus masou masou | reverse complement strand
CAACTGACCCTGGGGGCCTATAAGCATGAGACTGAGTGTGAGGAGCACACACACACACACCTGTACATTAAGTTGCTCTAGACAACTGACCCTGGGGGCCTATAAGCACAAGACTGAGTGTGAGTAGCACACACACACACACCTGTACATTTAGTACCTCTAGACAACTGACCCTGGGAGCCTATAAGCATGAGACTGAGTGTGAGGAGCACACACACACACACACACACACCTGTACATTTAGTTCCTCTAGACAACTGACCCTGGGGGCCTATAAGCACGAGACTGAGTGTGAGGACCACACACACACCTGTACATTTAGTACCTCTAGACAACTGACCCTGGGAGCCTATAAGCATGAGACTGAGTGTGAGGAGCACACACACACACACACCTGTACATTTAGTTCCTCTAGACAACTGACCCTGGGGGCCTATAAGCACGAGACGGAGTGTGAGGAGCACACACACACACACCTGTACATTTAGTACCTCTAGACAACTGACCCTGGGGGCCTATAAGCACGAGACTGAGTGTGAGTAGCACACACACACACACACCTGTACATTAAGTTGCTCTAGACAACTGACCCTGGGGGCCTATAAGCACGAGACTGAGTGTGAGTAGCACACACACACACACACCTGTACATTAAGTTGCTCTAGACAACTGACCCTGGGGGCCTATAAGCATGAGACTGAGTGTGAGGAGCACACACACACACACCTGTACATTAAGTTGCTCTAGACAACTGACCCTGGGGGCCTATAAGCACAAGACTGAGTGTGAGTAGCACACACACACACACCTGTACATTTAGTACCTCTAGACAACTGACCCTGGGAGCCTATAAGCATGAGACTGAGTGTGAGGAGCACACACACACACACACACACCTGTACATTTAGTTCCTCTAGACAACTGACCCTGGGGGCCTATAAGCACGAGACTGAGTGTGAGGACCACACACACACCTGTACATTTAGTACCTCTAGACAACTGACCCTGGGAGCCTATAAGCATGAGACTGAGTGTGAGGAGCACACACACACACACACCTGTACATTTAGTTCCTCTAGACAACTGACCCTGGGGGCCTATAAGCACGAGACGGAGTGTGAGGAGCACACACACACACCTGTACCTGTAGATTCATGTCTTTTTTAACCCTCGTCGGGCAAATGTGTTTCAATGCAAATTACAGACATCATCAAGTAGATTCTCTTCTCTTTTTTCTTGAGAGGTTGGTTGGGGGCCCGGAACATAATTACAAGTCATTTGTAGACTGCAAATTGACCTCAAAGAAGCCCAAACAGATATAATATTTGACTAAAACACCATTTCAAACCTGGCTTACATGTGTATATATAATCACATCTCTCTATCATACATGGGAATACTTGAACACATTTTCCCAAATGAAAATCATTTGGAGCTGATTTCCTGGTGTTGTTAGTCTTTTATGTCCAACAATGAAAAATAATTGCTCAGAAAACTTGGGGAGCCTATTAAATCCACCCGCGGGCTAAATTCGGCCAGCGGGTCCCCAGTTGGGGAACCCTGCAGTAGGGGCTTAGATTAAAAGTGCATGGCTGCGTTTACACAGGCAGCCCAGTTCTGATCTTTTGCCAGATCAGATCCTTTGCCATTGAGATCACAATTGGACTGCCTATGTAAAGGCAGCCAATAAAACCCAATGTCTTTGTCCTCGTTGTTCAGTGACACCACAGCAGTGCTGAGTGGACAGTGTCACTGGTGACTGACCCTTCCTGTGCCTGTAGTTGCGGAGCTGGAGCTGCGGACGCGGGAGAAGCTGGAAGCAGCGAAGAAGAAGACCAGTCAGGAGATCACAGACCTGAAGGATAGACTGAAGGCCAGCAGAGAGACCATCAACTTCCTGAAGGGAGAGATACGCAAGCTGGAGGAGGAGGACCAGATCAAAGACCACTGATACACACACACTGGGTGAATCTCAATTGTATTTTCTTGATTCCTCATACCTTCTCTCCTTACATCCTTCTCAAAACTCATTGGAACACAAGACATGAGGTTCCTTGTCTTGGATCTTCTCTTCCTATGTGTTTTGAGAAGGAGATGAGAGAGGACGCAATGAATCATGGATATACAATTGAGACACACCCTAAATTCCAAATCAACCTATTGGCCATCTTCCCGAGGCACCCCTGTAGATCTGAAAGGTTTGGATAGGTGGATACAATGTGGTGCTTGTGACTCACCTTGTCTTCTGATTTCTGATAGGCTGGATGGAGTTTCCGCCTTTTTCTTCCACCTATCCAGCCCCTTCAGAGCAAAGGGAGGTGCCAGAGAGGAGGGGCTAGGGATGGATTTGGAAATGGCCCGAGTCTGGAATCCACACAGAATATCACTCCATTTTACGATTGTTTAATTCCATAATATAATATCTGTCATTTCTCAGATGCTTTCATCCACGGTGACTTAGTCATGCGTGCGTATGACTCCACAGTGACTTAGTCATGCGTGCGTATGACTCCACAGTGACTTAGTCATGCGTGCGTATGACTCCACAGTGACTTAGTCATGCGTGCGTATGACTCCACAGTGACTTAGTCATGCGTGCGTATAACTCCACAGTGACTTAGTCATGTGTGCGTATGACTCCACGGTGACTTAGTCATGCGTGCGTATGACTCTACGGTGACTTAGTCATGCGTGCGTATGACTCCACGGTGACTTAGTCATGCGTGCGTATGACTCCACGGTGACTTAGTCATGCGTGCGTATGACTCCACGGTGACTTAGTCATGCGTGCGTATGACTCCACAGTGACTTAGTCATGCGTGCGTATGACTCCACAGTGACTTAGTCATGCGTGCGTATGACTCCACAGTGACTTAGTCATGCGTGCGTATGACTCCACAGTGACTTAGTCATGCGTGCGTATATTCGTCGTACGGGTGGGTCCCTGGAATGGACTCCAGTATCCTGGCCGTACTGTCGCCATGCTCCTCCTGCCACAGGACCTCACATCATTATGGATGATTGCACTGAAGGTAGAGACACGTAGAGGCATTCAGTTTGAATTCCAGACTTAACACTGCCTGGCAGAATGGTTTTATATGATCATGTACATAATAAACAAGACAACTGAAGATAATCCATGTTTGTTTCACCCCCACTCTCAATGCCACTCAGATTTACCACAGATGGCTCTCAGTGCAACATGTCACATTTCTGTAGACTGGTCTGAATGTGAATAGGTTTTGAGCTTCTGTTTTTAATTTGTCTTTTCTTTTTTTCTGTAAAACTCAAACCAGTTTTTCTTTGATTTCTCCTATGTTCAAAATGTTAGAACTGCTGGATCAAACATGTCTTAGATGCTATTCAGGGTTGTTATTTTGTCAAGAATTGAGCTCTTAAACACATCTGGATAGCCTGGCCCTTTTGATATTTTATCTTTATTTAACCAGGCAAGTTGGTTAAGAACAAATTCTGATTCTCAATGACGGCCTGGGAACAGTGGGTTAGTTAACTGAACAGAACGACAGATTTGTACTTTGTCATCTCGGGGATTTGAACTTGCAACCTTCTGGTTACTAGTCCAACGCTCTAACCACTAGGCTACCCAGCTGCCCCTTATGACCTCACTTCTTGATCACCATTTAGATAAAAGATCGAGAACGACAGCAGGCATTTTCATTTCTGTTGGAGAGCGCGAAACTATTGCTTTCCTTGTAAGGAGACCGGAGCGCTGTAATGTTTAATGAATATACAGCCTCTGCATTACCCTTCCACCACCACTAGAGATCGGTGATGAGCAAATATTTATTGGAAGTGGGAGGTGGCAACAATTGTTTGTATTGGAAGAGGGAGGTGTCAACAATTGTTTGTATTGGAAGAGGGAGGTGGCAACAATTGTTTGTATTGGAAGAGGGAGGTGGCAACAATTGTTTGTATTGGAAGAGGGAGGAGGCAACAATTAGAAACAACGTGTGAGTGAAGAAGGGCAGGGGCTTTTTGCATCAACAACATGTGCATAGCAGCATTAATAGAGTATTGTATTATTACATATTGAACAGCATTCCTTTATTCTGCATTTCACTTCAATTGTCATTATAGTTTTTTAATGAAAACCAATTCCCTAGTGACATCTAAATCTAAGACATGGTGAACGCTGCAGTGGGTTTAGTAGATGGCCGACTCATTTCATTTCACACTCTTCAAAACACAGAATACCACGAGTTAGTTAGAGGGTACAACTGAACAGATTGTGTGGCCCTCAACCCACACATCTCCAAAGAGATCTCCCACTCTCTTTACCTCCCACTCTCTTTACCTCTCACTCTCTTTCCCTCTCACTCTCTTTACCTCTCTCTATCCTTCTCATTCACTTTACCTCTCACTCTCTTTCCCTCCCACTCTCTTTCCCTCCCACTCTCTTTCCCTCCCACTCTCTTTCGCTCCCACTCTCTTTCCCTCCCACTCTCTTTCGCTCCCACTCTCTTTCGCTCCCACTCTCTTTCCCTCCCACTCTCTTTCCCTCTCACTCTCTTTCCCTCTCACTCTCTTTACCTCTCACTCTCTTTACCTCCCACTCTCTTTCCCTCCCACTCTCTTTCCCTCTCTCTCTCTTTCCCTCTCTCTATCCTTCTCATTCACTACCTCTCACTCTCTTTACCTCTCATTCTCTTTACCTCCCACTCTCTTTCCCTCTCACTCTCTTTCCCTCTTTCTTTACCTCTCACTCTCTTTACCTCTCACTCTCTTTCCCTCTCTCTTTCCCTCCCACTCTCTTTCCCTCCCACTCTCTTTCGCTCCCACTCTCTTTCGCTCCCACTCTCTTTCCCTCCCACTCTCTTTCCCTCTCACTCTCTTTCCCTCTCACTCTCTTTCCCTCTCACTCTCTTTACCTCTCACTCTCTTTACCTCTCACTCTCTTGCCCTCTCACTCTCTTGCCCTCTCACTCTCTTTACCTCTCATTCTCTTTGCCTCTCACTCTCTTTACCTCTCACTCTCTTTACCTCTCACTCTCTTGCCCTCTCACTCTCTTTACCTCTCATTCTCTTTGCCTCTCACTCTCTTTCCCTCACTCTCTTGCCCTCTCACTCTCTTTCCATCACTCTCTTTCTCTCTCACTCTTTCCCTCTCTGCCTTGTTGAACGCAGCATAGCGTAACACTGAATTACAGTACATCTCAGACATTGAAAAGGGAGAGCCATGTGATTACAGTGTTTGGTAATGACACGCGAGGTATAATAGTAACTGATCTGGGACAGCTTGAAGCATCGACGTGACGTCCCAAATGGTACCCTATTCCCTTTATAGTGCACTATCTCTGGGGCTCTTGGTCAAAAGTAGTGCACTACATAGGGAATGGGATGCCATTTGGGACGATGCAGGCTGTGTCAGACCACAGTCCTGTAATCTCCCCATCTTCTTCTCCATCATTGGTTCTATGGAGACCTAGTCATCGTATTGTTAGTCATCGTACAACTATACAAGGACTCTCTCTCTGTTTCACATACACAGGGAGATAAATCTCTCTTTCACATACACAGGGAGATAAATCTCTCTTTCACATACACAGGGAGATAAATCTCTCTTTCACATACACAGGGAGATAAATCTCTCTTTCACATACACAGGGAGATAAATCTCTCTCTTTCACATACACAGGGAGATAAATCTCTCTCTTTCACATACACAGGGAGATAAATCTCTCTCTTTCACATACACAGGGAGATAAATCTCTCACATACACAGGGAGATAAATCTCTCTCTTTCACATACATAGGGAGATAAATCTCTCTTTCACATACACAGGGAGATAAATCTCTCTCTTTCACATACACAGGGAGATAAATCTCTCTCTTTCACATACACAGGGAGATAAATCTCTCTCTCTCTTTCACATACACAGGGAGATAAATCTCTCTCTTTCACATACACAGGGAGATGAATCTCTCTCTCTCTTTCACATGCACAGGGAGATAAATCTCTCTCTCTCTTTCACATACACAGGGAGATAAATCTCTCTTTCACATACACAGGGAGATAAATCTCTCTTTCACATACACAGGGAGATAAATCGTTCACATACACAGGGAGATAAATCTCTCTCTTTCACATACACAGGGAGATAAATCTCTCTTTCACATACACAGGGAGATAAATCTCTCTTTCACATACACAGGGAGATAAATCTCTTTCACATACACAGGGAGATAAATCTCTCTCTTTCACATACACAGGGAGATAAATCTCTCTCTTTCACATACACAGGGAGATAAATCTCTCTCTCTTTCACATACACAGGGAGATAAATCTCTCTTTCACATACACAGGGAGATAAATCTCTCTCTCTCTTTCACATACACAGGGAGATGAATCTCTCTCTTTCACATACACAGGGAGATAAATCTCTCTCTTTCACATACACAGGGAGATAAATCTCTCTTTCACATACACAGGGAGATAAATCTCTCTCTCTCTTTCACATACACAGGGAGATAAGTCTCTCTTTCACATACAGAGGGAGATTAATCTCTCTCTTTCACATACACAGGGAGATAAATCTCTCTTTCACATACACAGAGATAAATCTCTCTCTTTCACATACACAGGGAGATACATCTCTTTCACATACACAGGGAGATAAATCTCTCTCTCACATACACAGGGAGATAAATCTCTCTTTCACATACACAGAGATAAATCTCTCTCTTTCACATACACAGGGAGATAAATCTCTCTTTCACATACACAGAGATAAATCTCTCTCTCTTTCACATACACAGGGAAATAAATCTCTCTCTCTTTCACATACACAGGGAGATAAATCTCTCTTTCACATACACAGAGATAAATCTCTCTCTCTTTCACATACACAGGGAGATAAATCTCTCTCTTTCACATACACAGGGAGATAAATCTCTTTCACATACACAGGGAGATTAATCTCTCTTTCACATACACAGGGAGATAAATCTCTCTTTCACATACACAGAGATAAATCTCTCTTTCACATACACAGGGAGATACATCTCTTTCACATACACAGGGAGATAAATCTCTCTTTCACATACACAGAGATAAATCTCTCTCTCTTTCACATACACAGGGAGATAAATCTCTCTCTCTTTCACATACACAGGGAGATAAATCTCTCTTTCACATACACAGGGAGATAAATCTCTCTTTCACATACACAGGGAGATAAATCTCTCTTTCACATACACAGGGAGATAAATCTCTCTCTTTCACATACACAGGGAGATAAATATATCTCTCTCACATACACAGGGAGATACATCTCTCTCACATACACAGGGAGATAAATCTCTCTCTTTCACATACACAAGGAGATAAATCTCTCTCTCACATACACAGGGAGATAAATCTCTCTTTCACATACAGAGATAAATCTCTCTCTCTTTCACATACACAGGGAGATACATCTCTCTCTCATACACAGGGAGATAAATCTCTCTTTCACATACACAGAGATAAATCTCTCTCTTTCACATACACAGGGAGATGAATCTCTCTCTCTTTCACATACACAGGGAGATAAATCTCTCTCTCTCTTTCACATACACAGGGAGATAAATCTCTCTTTCACATACACAGGGAGATTAATCTCTCTCTCTTTCACATACACAGGGAGATAAATCTCTCTCTCTTTCACATACACAGGGAGATAAATCTCTCTCTTTCACATACACAGGGAGATAAATCTCTCTCTCTTTCACATACACAGGGAGATAAATCTCTCTTTCACATACACAGGGAGATTAATCTCTCTCTTTCACATACACAGGGAGATACATCTCTCTCTTTCACATACACAGGGAGATAAATCTCTCTCTTTCACATACACAGGGAGATAAATCTCTCTCTCTTTCGCATACACAGGGAGATAAATCTCTCTCTTTCACATACACAGGGAGATACATCTCTCTCTTTCACATACACAGGGAGATAAATCTCTCTTTCACATACACAGGGAGATAAATCTCTCTTTCACATACAGAGGGAGATTAATCTCTCTCTTTCACATACACAGGGAGATAAATCTCTCTTTCACATACACAGAGATAAATCTCTCTCTTTCACATACACAGGGAGATACATCTCTTTCACATACACAGGGATATAAATCTCTCTCTTTCACATACACAGGGAGATAAATCTCTCTTTCACATACACAGAGATAAATCTCTCTCTCTTTCACATACACAGGGAGATACATCTCTCTCTCTTTCACATACACAGGGAGATAAATCTCTCTTTCACATACACAGGGAGATAAATCTCTCTCTTTCACATACACAGGGAGATAAATATATCTCTCTCACATACACAGGGAGATACATCTCTCTCACATACACAGGGAGATACATCTCTCTCACATACACAGGGAGATAAATCTCTCTCTTACACATACACAAGGAGATAAATCTCTCTCTCTCACATACACAGGGAGATAAATCTCTCTTTCACATACAGAGATAAATCTCTCTCTCTTTCACATACACAGGGAGATACATCTCTCTCTCACATACACAGGGAGATAAATCTCTCTTTCACATACACAGAGATAAATCTCTCTCTCTTTCACATACACAGGGAGATAAATCTCTCTTTCACATACACAGGGAGATTAATCTCTCTCTTTCACATACACAGTGAGATACATCTCTCTTTCACATACACAGGGAGATACATCTCTCTCTTTCACATACACAGGGAGATAAATCTCTCTCTTTCGCATACACAGGGAGATAAATCTCTCTCTTTCACATACACAGGGAGATACATCTCTCTTTCACATACACAGGGAGATAAATCTCTCTTTCACATACACAGGGAGATAAATCTCTTTCACATACAGAGGGAGATTAATCTCTCTCTTTCACATACACAGGGAGATAAATCTCTCT
This sequence comes from Oncorhynchus masou masou, assembly GCF_036934945.1. Lineage (NCBI taxonomy): Eukaryota > Metazoa > Chordata > Actinopteri > Salmoniformes > Salmonidae > Oncorhynchus > Oncorhynchus masou. The sequence continues at coordinate 97,729 of NW_027015912.1, read as the reverse complement.
TTCACATACACAGAGATAAATCTCTCTCTTTCACATACACAGGGAGATACATCTCTTTCACATACACAGGGATATAAATCTCTCTCTTTCACATACACAGGGAGATAAATCTCTCTTTCACATACACAGAGATAAATCTCTCTCTCTCTTTCACATACACAGGGAGATACATCTCTCTCTCTTTCACATACACAGGGAGATAAATCTCTCTTTCACATACACAGGGAGATAAATCTCTCTTTCACATACACAGGGAGATAAATCTCTCTCTTTCACATACACAGGGAGATAAATCTCTCTCTCTCACATACACAGGGAGATACATCTCTCTCACATACACAGGGAGATAAATCTCTCTCTTACACATACACAAGGAGATAAATCTCTCTCTCTCTCACATACACAGGGAGATAAATCTCTCTTTCACATACAGAGATAAATCTCTCTCTCTTTCACATACACAGGGAGATACATCTCTCTCTCTCACATACACAGGGAGATAAATCTCTCTTTCACATACACAGAGATAAATCTCTCTCTCTTTCACATACACAGGGAGATAAATCTCTCTTTCACATACACAGGGAGATAAATCTCTCTCTTTCACATACACAGGGAGATACATCTCTCTCTTTCACATACACAGGGAGATACATCTCTCTCTCTTTCACATACACAGGGAGACGAATCTCTCTCTCTTTCACATACACAGGGAGATAAATCGTTCCATGCATGTAGAGACTGCCCTGGCCTCTGATCCTACAAAGATCAGACATTAAATAAATAGACGCTGAGCTCTGGAAGGAATGCTTGTTTATATTCCAGCGTTTGCTTTAGAAATATCCTCAAGCTTTACACTGGCATGCGCTCACTAAGGCTCACTTGTAATGTAACCTACTGTCTGGGTCCTTTGTCAATTTGGTGCCGTTCTGGAAATCCCAGGATCTGACTGACTATTCCCTGTCTACTAGAAGTGAGTTACTGCTTATAAGCAGGAAGAGTACGGCTCGTACGGCTTTCAACGAAGATAGAATACGGGTTTGCTTTTGAAATAAACTTTGAAAACAATTTGACTGCGACCCGACCCGGATGCAGTCGAGGGATACTGGCGTGTTCGGGACGAGATCGAGGCACTGCACTGCCTGAGCTCCGGGAGGGAGCTGCCTGCTGGAGAGAGTTGCTGGGCGATTGAGCGATTTACTACAACAAGACAGGGCGACAGCGAGAACAACTTCAGCACGCCTAACTAGTTACTAGGTATTTTCAAAAGGAACAGAAAACAAGGTCGGAAGGCAGCGCGGGAGCTATTTATAACATTGCTGCTGATAAAGTGCCAAATTGGTCACGTTCGTAAAGTAATATTTTTGCGGGGCGACAGATCGGAGGAGGGACGGGAGTGTGAAGCACTTTGATGTGGGCTGCTGATGGTTGTAGCAGTGAGGAGAAGGGATTTAACAACTTTCCTAAACACATAAACACGGGATTCGTGGCAATATTTCCCGAAATACATCTCTGGGTTACCCACGGAGCTTCTCCCCTGTAAGTATCTCCTACACTTGCATGTTATTTTGTATTTCTCGCCAACTAGCCATCTGTCATTTGATTCCTGTTTGTTCAAATGTAATTTGATTCCTGTTTGATTAACAAGTAGAAGTGACTAGTTGGTTAATTCTATTAGTTTGCGGGGTAGAGTAACTAACTATGATATAATATAAACGTAGCTTACTAGCGAATGTATTATGTTCTTCTATGGGAAGATAAGAACGAGTATGCGTTATAATCGCTTATTTTTATGGCACCACAATTGTATTTAATTGTATCCAGCTACTTACTGTACGCAGCTAAAAACCACAAGAATCAGAGCAAAACATCCCGCACAACACTACCACTGGTTTCAATACAGACATTGGAAACTGAATAGCTAAAATCATATTGCTATAAATAAATAAACTAGAATGTAGTCAACTTTATTTTTCTAGTGTTTAGACTGATCGCATTATATTTTCTGTTTTCATACCAAATGACAACGAGCTTGTTTTATTGTTCCGCGTAGTTACAGAGCAACATGCACATAACACAGCACATCACACCGCTGATAAGTAAGCTCGGTGCCAGTCAATTGAAATGTACGTTTCTAAACAGTTTTGTTTGTTTGTAGTGACAGTTTGTTAGCTGTGGTTCTTAACGGTAATGTTTTCCATGATGTCGTCAATGAGGTGTGAGTGGCTTCGTTCTGTCGAGAGAGCAACAACATCAGACGGCTTGGAAATGTGTTCATGCACTTTACTCAAATGATCCTTAATAGAAAGGAACGGGATTTCTAACGAACTAAGACTTGACATCCTGGACCAGGCTATTCACTGTGTTTGTCAAGTTAAAGGACGTAATGACTGGTTCACTGTGGCACTTACTTAATAACATGTACGCCCTAGTCACTCCATTACCTGTCAATCATACCTGCAGTTTACACCGCAGTCAGAGTGGCGTTACCCCAGTCGACTGATGTGGTCGGAAGGGCCGTATAGAAGCTGTTGTGTTCTTGTCTGTCTTCCAGCACATCAGGACAGTGATAACAGGTCTGGTTTTAGCAATGTGTCAAACTGATCTATAGACAAAGAAAAGACCAAGGGATTGAACGGACTATTTCTCCTGTATGTCCTACTAAACTGCACGTTCATCTGCGATTGGTTGGTGAGGGTTGACGGTTGACTTTTCCAGCTCGGACAACA
>NW_027015912.1:80000-92500 GCF_036934945.1 Oncorhynchus masou masou | reverse complement strand
CCCTATTCTCTATATAGCCCACTACTTTAGACCAGAGCCCTATTCTCTATATAGCCCACTACTTTAGACCAGAGCCCTATTCTCTATATAGCCCACTACTTTAGACCAGAGCCCTATTCCCTATATAGTCCACTACTTTAGACCAGAGCCCTATTCCCTATATAGTCCACTACTTTAGACCAAAGCCCTATTCCCTATATAGTGCACTACTGTTGACCAGCACCCTATTCTCTATATAGTGCACTACTTTAGACCAGAGCCCTATTCTCTATATAGTGCACTACTGTTGACCAGCGCCCTATTCCCTATATAGTGCACTACTGTTGACCAGCGTCCTATTCCCTATATAGTGCACTACTGTTGACCAGCACCCTATTCTCTATATAGTGCACTACTTTAGACCAGAGCCCTATTCCCTATATAGTGCACTACTGTTGACCAGCGCCCTATTCCCTATATAGTGCACTACTGTTGACCAGCGCCCTATTCCCTATATAGTGCACTACTGTTGACCAGCGCCCTATTCCCTATATAGTGCACTACTGTTGACCAGCGCCCTATTCTCTATATAGTGCACTACTGTTGACCAGCGCCCTATTCCCTATATAGTGCACTACTGTTGACCAGCGCCCTATTCCCTATATAGTGCACTACTGTTGACCAGCACCCTATTCTCTATATAGTGCACTACTTTAGACCAGAGCCCTATTCCCTATATAGTGCACTACTGTTGACCAGCGCCCTATTCCCTATATAGTGCACTACTGTTGACCAGCGCCCTATTCCCTATATAGTGCACTACTGTTGACCAGCGCCCTATTCCCTATATAGTGCACTACTGTTGACCAGCGCCCTATTCTCTATATAGTGCACTACTGTTGACCAGCGCCCTATTCCCTATATAGTGCACTACTGTTGACCAGCGCCCTATTCCCTATATAGTGCACTACTGTTGACCAGCGCCCTATTCCCTATATAGTGCACTACTGTTGACCAGCGCCCTATTCTCTATATAGTGCACTACTGTTGACCAGCGCCCTATTCTCTATATAGTGCACTACTGTTGACCAGCGCCCTATTCCCTATATAGTGCACTACTGTTGACCAGAGCCCTATTCTCTATATAGTGCACTACTGTTGACCAGCGCCCTATTCCCTATATAGTGCACTACTGTTGACCAGCGTCCTATTCCCTATATAGTGCACTACTGTTGACCAGCACCCTATTCTCTATATAGTGCACTACTTTAGACCAGAGCCCTATTCCCTATATAGTGCACTACTGTTGACCAGCGCCCTATTCCCTATATAGTGCACTACTGTTGACCAGCGCCCTATTCCCTATATAGTGCACTACTGTTGACCAGCGCCCTATTCCCTATATAGTGCACTACTGTTGACCAGCGCCCTATTCCCTATATAGTGCGCTACTGTTGACCAGAGCCCTATTCCCTATATAGTGCACTACTGTTGACCAGAGCCCTATTCCCTATATAGTGTACTACTTTAGACCAGAGCCCTATTCCCTATATAGTGCACTACTGTTGACCAGCGCCCTATTCTCTATATAGTGCACTACTGTTGACCAGCGCCCTATTCCCTATATAGTGCACTACTGTTGACCAGCGCCCTATTCCCTATATAGTGCACTACTGTTGACCAGCGCCCTATTCTCTATATAGTGCACTACTGTTGACCAGCGCCCTATTCTCTATATAGTGCACTACTGTTGACCAGCGCCCTATTCCCTATATAGTGCACTACTGTTGACCAGCGCCCTATTCCCTATATAGTGCACTACTGTTGACCAGCGTCCTATTCCCTATATAGTGCACTACTGTTGACCAGCACCCTATTCTCTATATAGTGCACTACTTTAGACCAGAGCCCTATTCCCTATATAGTGCACTACTGTTGACCAGCGCCCTATTCCCTATATAGTGCACTACTGTTGACCAGCGCCCTATTCCCTATATCCCTATATAGTGCACTACTGTTGACCAGCGCCCTATTCCCTATATAGTGCACTACTGTTGACCAGCGCCCTATTCCCTATATAGTGCGCTACTGTTGACCAGAGCCCTATTCCCTATATAGTGCACTACTGTTGACCAGAGCCCTATTCCCTATATAGTGCACTACTGTTGACCAGAGCCCTATTCCCTATATAGTCCACTACTTTAGACCAGAGCCCTATTCCCTATATAGTCCACTACTGTTGACCAGCGCCCTATTCCCTATATAGTGCACTACTGTTGACCAGCGCCCTATTCCCTATATAGTGCACTACTGTTGACCAGCGCCCTATTCCCTATATAGTGCACTACTGTTGACCAGAGCCCTATTCCCTATATAGTGTACTACTTTAGACCAGAGCCCTATTCCCTATATAGTGCACTACTGTTGACCAGCGCCCTATTCCCTATATAGTGCACTACTGTTGACCAGCGCCCTATTCCCTATATAGTGCACTACTGTTGACCAGCGCCCTATTCCCTATATAGTGCACTACTGTTGACCAGCGCCCTATTCCCTATATAGTGCACTACTGTTGACCAGCGCCCTATTCCCTATATAGTGCACTACTGTTGACCAGCGTCCTATTCCCTATATAGTGCACTACTGTTGACCAGAGCCCTATTCCCTATATAGTGTACTACTTTAGACCAGAGCCCTATTCCCTATATAGTGCACTACTGTTGACCAGCGCCCTATTCCCTATATAGTGCACTACTGTTGACCAGCGCCCTATTCCCTATATAGTGCACTACTGTTGACCAGCGCCCTATTCCCTATATAGTGCACTACTGTTGACCAGCGCCCGATTCCCTATATAGTGCACTACTGTTGACCAGCGCCCTATTCCCTATATAGTGCACTACTGTTGACCAGAGCCCTATTCCCTATATAGTGCACCACTGTTGACCAGAGCCCTATTCCCTATATAGTGTACTACTTTAGACCAGAGCCCTATTCCCTATATAGTGCACTACTGTTAACCAGCGCCCTATTCCCTATATAGTGCACTACTGTTGACCAGCGCCCTATTCCCTATATAGTGCACTACTGTTGACCAGCGCCCTATTCCCTATATAGTGCACTACTGTTGACCAGAGCCCTATTCCCTATATAGTGCACTACTGTTGACCAGCGTCCTATTCCCTATATAGTGCACTACTGTTGACCAGAGCCCTATTCCCTATATAGTGCACTACTGTTGACCAGAGCCCTATTCCCTATATAGTGCACTACTGTTGACCAGCGCCCTATTCCCTATATAGTGCACTACTGTTGACCAGAGCCCTATTCCCTATATAGTCCACTACTTTAGACCAGAGCCCTATTCCCTATATAGTCCACTACTGTTGACCAGCGCCCTATTCCCTATATAGTGCACTACTGTTGACCAGAGCCCTATTCCCTATATAGTCCACTACTTTAGACCAGAGCCCTATTCCCTATATAGTCCACTACTGTTGACCAGCGCCCTATTCCCTATATAGTGCACTACTGTTGACCAGAGCCCTATTCCCTATACAAGGATGGTGAATAGGGTGTCATTTGAGGACACATCCTGTGCCTCTGGTCTCCTGTGTCGGTCTGCCTGACCTCTGTCTGATAGATATGAACAGTGTCGACCCAGACACAGTGACACAGTGCAGCTTGGAAGATCTGAGCCGCTCTGGACTCGTTGCTCTCAAACAACCAGGAAACGTCTCCAGTTTTAAACACTAAACTAATGACAGCAAGCCGTGTGAATCTACCCCCTGCTTTTTCCTCTTCCTCTTCTCTTCTTCTTCTCTTATTCTCTTCCTCTTCCTCTTCTCTTCCTCTTCTCTTCTTCTCTTCCTCTTCCTCTTCTCTTCTTCTCTTCCTCTTCCTCTTCTCTTCTTCTCTTCCTCTTCCTCTTCTCTTCCTCTTCCTCTTCTCCGTCTGTGCAGATGCTTCCCTGGTGAGAGAATGTGGGTGAATATATTTAATATATTTGGCGTCTCCGTTTCAGCCGAGGGAGAGGATATTTTATTTTCCTCTGGGGGAGACGGAGCGTCTCACACACACACACACACACGCACACACACACACACACACGCACACACAGGCGCGCGCACACACACACACACACACACACACACACACCACATTGTCACGAATGTGCCAGACAGGAAAGCATCCTCCCGACACTTTTCTATCATCAAACTGTGTGTGTGTGTGTGTGTGTGTGTGTGTGTGTGTGTGTGTGTGGTCTCTGGTAGAATATGCCTTTTGGTATGCAGCTAGAACCACCATGGCCAAATGAATCATCGTTTCTTTCTTGGGTGTTTTCCATGTCATTTTCAGTCCATCTTTTTATATAACTATCAATTAAGTAACTGAAAGGTCATGTTGCTCCAATCAGATCCCAGTTCAGAGTACTACCTCAAGTCATGTTGCTCCAATCAGATCCCAGTTCAGTCTACTACCTCAAGTCATGTTGCTCCAATCAGATCCCAGTTCAGAGTACTACCTCAAGTCATGTTGCTCCAATCAGATCCCAGTTCAGAGTACTACCTCAAGTCATGTTGCTCCAATCAGATCCCAGTTCAGTCTACTACCTCAAGTCATGTTGCTCCAATCAGATCCCAGTTCAGAGTACTACCTCAAGTCATGTTGCTCCAATCAGATCCCAGTTCAGTCTACTACCTCAAGTCATGTTGCTCCAATCAGATCCCAGTTCAGAGTACTACCTCAAGTCATGTTGCTCCAATCAGATCCCAGTTCAGTCTACTACCTCAAGTCATGTTGCTCCAATCAGATCCCAGTTCAGAGTACTACCTCAAGTCATGTTGCTCCAATCAGATCCCAGTTCAGTCTACTACCTCAAGTCATGTTGCTCCAATCAGATCCCAGTTCAGAGTACTACCTCAAGTCATGTTGCTCCAATCAGATCCCAGTTCAGAGTACTACCTCAAGTCATGTTGCTCCAATCAGATCCCAGTTCAGTCTACTACCTCAAGTCATGTTGCTCCAATCAGATCCCAGTTCAGAGTACTACCTCAAGTCATGTTGCTCCAATCAGATCCCAGTTCAGTCTACTACCTCAAGTCATGTTGCTCCAATCAGATCCCAGTTCAGAGTACTACCTCAAGTCATGTTGCTCCAATCAGATCCCAGTTCAGAGTACTACCTCAAGTCATGTTGCTCCAATCAGATCCCAGTTCAGTCTACTACCTCAAGTCATGTTGCTCCAATCAGATCCCAGTTCAGAGTACTACCTCAAGTCATGAATGCCCCTGCATGCATTTTATCATTTCCATATCGTTCATGCATTTTATCATTTCCATATCGTTCATGCATTTTATCATTTCCATATTGTTCATGCATTTTTCCGTATCGATCATACATTTTTCCATATCGTTCATAAAGTTTTCCCATTTCCAAATCGTGCAAAAAGTTTCTCTCTCCATCATCCAACAGCGTAGTCAAACCCTCTGTATTGGATGATTAAATAGCCAGAGATTTTATTTGAGATTCTTCCCTGAAGGTTAACAGAGATGTCAGACTGACTGACGCAGGGCTTTGATCCTGACTGGGGTATTTCAGAAAAGAAAGTGGCTGGCCCTTGACGGGACCTCTGAGCATAGTACTAGGTCTCTCTAGAGACTGGTAAACCAGGGAGGGGTTAGAGAGGGGGGGGGACTAGGTCTCTCTAGAGACTGGTAAACCAGGGAGGGGTTAGAGAGAGGGGGGGGACTAGGTCTCTCTAGAGACTGGTAAACCAGGGAGGGGTTAGAGAGAGGGGGGGGACTAGGTCTCTCTAGAGACTGGTAAACCAGGGAGGGGTTAGAGAGAGGGGGGGACTAGGTCTCTCTAGAGACTGGTAAACGAGGGAGGGGTTAGAGAGGGGGGGACTAGGTCTCTCTAGAGACTGGTAAACCAGGGAGGGGTTAGAGAGGGGGGGACTAGGTCTCTCTAGAGACTGGTAAACGAGGGAGGGGTTAGAGAGGGGGGGGACTAGGTCTCTCTAGAGACTGGTAAACCAGGGAGGGGTTAGAGAGGGGGGGGACTAGGTCTCTCTAGAGACTGGTAAACGAGGGAGGGGTTAGAGAGGGGGGGGGACTAGGTCTCTCTAGAGACTGGTAAACCAGGGAGGGGTGAGAGAGGGGGGACTAGGTCTCTCTAGAGACTGGTAAACCAGGGAGGGGTTAGAGAGAGGGGGGGACTAGGTCTCTCTAGAGACTGGTAAACCAGGGAGGGGTTAGAGAGAGGGGGGGGGACTAGGTCTCTCTAGAGACTGGTAAACCAGGGAGGGGTTAGAGAGAGGGGGGGACTAGGTCTCTCTAGAGACTGGTAAACCAGGGAGGGGTTAGAGAGGGGGGGACTAGGTCTCTCTAGAGACTGGTAAACCAGGGAGGGGTTAGAGAGAGGGGGGGGGACTAGGTCTCTCTAGAGACTGGTAAACGAGGGAGGGGTTAGAGAGGGGGGGGGACTAGGTCTCTCTAGAGACTGGTAAACCAGGGAGGGGTGAGAGAGGGGGGACTAGGTCTCTCTAGAGACTGGTAAACCAGGGAGGGGTTAGAGAGAGGGGGGGGGGACTAGGTCTCTCTAGAGACTGGTAAACCAGGGAGGGGTTAGAGAGAGGGGGGGACTAGGTCTCTCTAGAGACTGGTAAACCAGGGAGGGGTTAGAGAGAGGGGGGGACTAGGTCTCTCTAGAGACTGGTAAACCAGGGAGGGGTTAGAGAGAGGGAGGGGGACTAGGTCTCTCTAGAGACTGGTAAACCAGGGAGGGGTTAGAGAGAGGGGGGGGGGGACTTGGTCTCTCTAGAGACTGGTAAACGAGGGAGGGGTTAGAGAGGGGGGGGGGGACTAGGTCTCTCTAGAGACTGGTAAACCAGGGAGGGGTGAGAGAGGGGGGACTAGGTCTCTCTAGAGACTGGTAAACCAGGAGGGGTTAGAGAGAGGGGGGGGGGACTAGGTCTCTCTAGAGACTGGTAAACCAGGGAGGGGTTAGAGAGAGGGGGGGGGACTAGGTCTCTCTAGAGACTGGTAAACCAGGGAGGGGTTAGAGAGAGGGGGGGGACTAGGTCTCTCTAGAGACTGGTAAACCAGGGAGGGGTTAGAGAGGGGGGGACTAGGTCTCTCTAGAGACTGGTAAACGAGGGAGGGGTTAGAGAGGGGGGGACTAGGTCTCTCTAGAGACTGGTAAACCAGGGAGGGGTTAGAGAGAGGGGGGACTAGGTCTCTCTAGAGACTGGTAAACCAGGGAGGGGTGAGAGAGGGGGACTAGGTCTCTCTAGAGACTGGTAAACCAGGGAGGGGTTAGAGAGAGGGGGGACTAGGTCTGTCTAGAGACTGGTAAACCAGGGAGGGGTTAGAGAGAGGGGGGGACTAGGTCTCTCTAGAGACTGGTAAACCAGGGAGGGGTTAGAGAGAGGGGGGGACTAGGTCTCTCTAGAGACTGGTAAACCAGGGAGGGGTTAGAGAGAGGGGGGGACTAGGTCTCTCTAGAGACTGGTAAACCAGGGAGGGGTTAGAGAGAGGGGGGGGGGACTAGGTCTCTCTAGAGACTGGTAAACCAGGGAGGGGTTAGAGAGAGGGGGGGGACTAGGTCTCTCTAGAGACTGGTAAACCAGGGAGGGGTTAGAGAGAGGGGGGGGGGACTAGGTCTCTCTAGAGACTGGTAAACCAGGGAGGGGTTAGAGAGGGGGGGGACTAGGTCTCTCTAGAGACTGGTAAACCAGGGGGGGGGGGTTAGAGTAAAGAGGGAGGGGTTAGAGAGGGGGGGACTAGGTCTCTCTAGAGACTGGTAAACCAGGGAGGGGTTAGAGAGAGGGGGGACTAGGTCTCTCTAGAGACTGGTAAACCAGGGAGGGGTTAGAGAGAGGGGGGGACTAGGTCTCTCTAGAGACTGGTAAACCAGGGAGGGGTTAGAGAGAGGGGGGACTAGGTCTCTCTAGAGACTGGTAAACCAGGGAGGGGTTAGAGAGAGGGGGGGACTAGGTCTCTCTAGAGACTGGTAAACCAGGGGGGGAGGGACTGGTAAACCAGGGAGGGGAGAGGGGGGACTAGGTCTCTCTAGAGACTGGTAAACCAGGGAGGGGTTAGAGAGAGGGGGGGGGACTAGGTTTCTCTAGAGACTGGTAAACCAGGGAGGGGTTAGAGAGGGGGGGACTAGGTCTCTCTAGAGACTGGTAAACCAGGGAGGGGTTAGAGAGAGGGGGGGGACTAGGTCTCTCTAGAGACTGGTAAACCAGGGAGGGGTTAGAGAGGGGGGGGACTAGGTCTCTCTAGAGACTGGTAAACCAGGGAGGGGTTAGAGAGGGGGGGGACTAGGTCTCTCTAGAGACTGGTAAACGAGGGAGGGGTTAGAGAGGGGGGGACTAGGTCTCTCTAGAGACTGGTAAACCAGGGAGGGGTTAGAGAGAGGGGGGGGGACTAGGTCTCTCTAGAGACTGGTAAACGAGGGAGGGGTTAGAGAGGGGGGGACTAGGTCTCTCTAGAGACTGGTAAACCAGGGAGGGGTTAGAGAGAGGGGGGGACTAGGTCTCTCTAGAGACTGGTAAACCAGGGAGGGGTTAGAGAGGGGGGGACTAGGTCTCTCTAGAGACTGGTAAACCAGGGAGGGGTTAGAGAGAGAGGGGGGGGACTAGGTCTCTCTAGAGACTGGTAAACCAGGGAGGGGTTAGAGAGGGGGGGGGACTAGGTCTCTCTAGAGACTGGTAAACCAGGGAGGGGTTAGAGAGAGGGGGGGACTAGGTCTCTCTAGAGACTGGTAAACCAGGGAGGGGTTAGAGAGAGGGGGGGACTAGGTCTCTCTAGAGACTGGTAAACCAGGGAGGGGTTAGAGAGAGGGGGGGACTAGGTTTCTCTAGAGACTGGTAAACCAGGGAGGGGTTAGAGAGAGGGGGGGGACTAGGTCTCTCTAGAGACTGGTAAACCAGGGAGGGGTTAGAGAGAGGGGGGGACTAGGTTTCTCTAGAGACTGGTAAACCAGGGAGGGGTTAGAGAGAGGGGGGGACTAGGTCTCTCTAGAGACTGGTAAACCAGGGAGGGGTTAGAGAGGGGGGGACTAGGTCTCTCTAGAGACTGGTAAACCAGGGAGGGGTTAGAGAGAGGGGGGGACTAGGTCTCTAGAGACTGGTAAACCAGGGAGGGGTTAGAGAGAGGGGGGGACTAGGTCTCTCTAGAGACTGGTAAACCAGGGAGGGGTTAGAGAGAGGGGGGGGGGACTAGGTTTCTCTAGAGACTGGTAAACCAGGGAGGGGTTAGAGAGAGGGGGGGTGGACTGTGAGAGGAGGTACAGAGAGATGGGATATTAGAGGGAGGATTGGAGGGGGAGAGAGAAAGAGAGGGGTGAGAGAGAGGAGGAGGGGTGAGAGAGAGGAGGAGGGGTGAGAGAGAGGAGGAGGGGTGAGATAGCGAGAGAGGAGGGGATATTAGAGGGAGGATCGGAGGGGTGAGAGAGAAAGAGAGAGGAGGAGGGGTGAGGGAGCGAGAGAGGAGGAGGGGAGAAGGAAACAAAGGAAGTACAGAGAGAGGGGATATTAGAGGGAGGATCAGAGGGGTGAGAGAGTAGGAGGAGGAGAACGTAGCTCTACTCATTCCACAGCAGGCCTCATAGTAAGAGGGCATTCACACTAAAACCAATGTTACACTAACCCACTCCATCACCTCTGGTGTGTTGTAATGTTACACTAACCCACTCCATCACCTCTGGTGTGTTGTAATGTTACACTAACCCACTCCATTACCTCTGGTGTGTTGTAATGTTACACTAACCCACTCCATCACCTCTGGTGTGTTGTAATGTTACACTAACCCACTCCATCACCTCTGGTGTGTTGTAATGTTACACTAACCCACTCCATCACCTCTGGTGTGTTGGAATGTTACACTAACCCCCTCCATCACCTCTGGTGTGTTGGAATGTTACACTAACCCACTCCATCACCCCTGGTGTGTTGGAATGTTACACTAACCCACTCCATCACCTCTGGTGTGTTGGAATGTTACACTAACCCACTCCATCACCTCTGGTGTGTTGGAATGTTACACTAACCCACTCCATCACCTCTGGTGTGTTGTAATGTTACACTAACCCACTCCATCACCTCTGGTGTGTTGTAATGTTACACTAACCCACTCCATCACCTCTGGTGTGTTGTAATGTTACACTAACCCACTCCATCACCTCTGGTGTGTTGTAATGTTACACTAACCCACTCCATCACCTCTGGTGTGTTGTAATGTTACACTAACCCACTCCATCACCTCTGGTGTGTTGTAATGTTACACTAACCCACTCCATCACCTCTGGTGTGTTGTAATGTTACACTAACCCACTCCATCACCTCTGGTGTGTTGTAATGTTACACTAACCCACTCCATCACCTCTGGTGTGTTGTAATGTTACACTAACCCACTCCATCACCTCTGGTGTGTTGTAATGTTACACTAACCCACTCCGTCACCTCTGGTGTGTTGTAATGCCTGCGTTGTCGCTTGCTACAATGTGCATCCCAAATGACAGCCTACTCGCTATGGGCTCTGGTCAAACGTAGTGCACTATACAAGGAATAGGGTGCCATTTTTGGGATGTAATCCAAACGTCATAAATTGGACAGGGCCCAGAAGCCGGGTCTGGGAGAGAGAATGTGTTCTTTTTATGTACTGAGTGATATTGTGCTTTCAAGAGGAGGGGAAAGATGACAGATAAGTGAGACTATTTATACTGAACCAAAATATAAACAACATGTTTCATGAGATTAAATAAAAGTTCCCAGAAATGTTCCAAACGCACAAAAAAAACATATTTCTCTCAAATGTTTTGCACAAATGTGTTTACATCCCTGTTAGTGAGCATTTCTACTTCATTGCCAATATCATCCATCCACCTGACAGGTGTGGCATATCAATAATCTGATTAAACAGCATGATCATTACACATGTGCACCTTGTGCTGGGGACAATAAAAGGCCACTTAAACACAATACCACAGATGTCTCAAGTTTTGAGGAGGAGTGCAATTGAAATGCTGACTGCAGTCATGTCCAACTCAGCTGTTGCCAGAGAATTGAATGTAAATTTTCTCTACCATAAGCCGCCTGCAACGTATTTTAGAGAATTTGGCAGTACGCTCAACCGGCCTCACAACCGTAGACCACGTGTAACCACGCCAACCCAGGACCTCCACATCCGGCTTCTCCACACCCGGACAGCTGATGAAACTGTGTGTTTGCACAACCAAAGAATTTCTGCACAAACTGTCAGAAACCGTCTCAGGGAAGCTCATCTGCTCGTCATCTTCACCAGGGTCTTAGCCTGACTACAGTTGGGTGTCGTAACTGACTACCGTGGGGAAATGCCCACTGACACGCTGGAGAAGTGTCCTCTTCACAGCTGAATCCCTGTTTCAACTGTACCGGGCAGATGACAGACTGTAGTGTGGGTGAGCGGTTTGCTGATGTCAACGTAGTGAACAGAGTAGTGACAGTGGGGCACTTTAAAAAAAAAATGTGTAAGCTACTTTTGTGTATATATAATGTGTGTGGACACCCCTCAAATTAGTGGACTCGGCTCTTGCAGACACACCCGTTGCTGATAGGTGTATAACATTGCATGGCTGTGTCCTCAATCTCCATAGACAAACATTGACAGTAGAATGGACTTACTGAAAACCTCAGTGACTTTCAACTTGGCACTGTCATCACAAGTCAGTTCATCAAATTGCTGTCCTGTTAGAGCTGCCCCAGGTCAACTGTAAGTGCTGTTATTGTGAAGTGGAAACGTCCAGGAGCAACAACGGCTCAGCCGCGCAGTGGTAGGCCACACAAGCTCACAGAACGGGACCGCCGAGTGCTGAAGTCCGTAGCGCATAAATAAATAAATAGTCTGTCCTCGGTTGCATCACTTTCTACCGAGTTCCAAACTGCCGCTGGAAGCAACAAGAACTGTTTGTCGGGAGCTGTTTGTCGGGAGCTGTTTGTCGGGAGCTGTTTGTCGGGAGCTGTTTTGTCTGGAGCTGTTCGTCGGGAGCTGTTCGTCGGGAGCTGTTCGTCGGGAGCTGTTTGTCGAGAGCCGTTTGTCGGGAGCCGTTTGTCGGGAGCCGTTTTGTCTGGAGCTGTTCGTCGGGAGCTGTTCGTCGGAAGCTGTTCGTCGGGAGCTGTTCGTCGGGAGCTGTTCGTCGGGAGCTGTTCGTCGGGAGCTGTTCGTCGGGAGCTGTTCGTCGGGAGCTGTTCGTCGGGAGCCGTTCGTCGGGAGCCGTTCGTCGGGAGCCGTTCGTCGGGAGCCGTTCGTCGGGAGCCGTTCGTCGGGAGCCGTTCGTCGGGAGCCGTTCGTCGGGAGCTGTTGTGTCTGGAGCTGGAGATCACCATGCGCAATGCTAAGTGTCGGCAGTTGTGGTGTGAAGCTTGCCGCAATTGGAATGTGGGCTTTGCAGATGCCAGGAGAACACTACATGCCCCAATGTATAGTGCCAACTGTAAAGTTTGGTGGAGGAGGAATAATGGTCTGGGGCTGTTT
>NW_027015912.1:55000-75000 GCF_036934945.1 Oncorhynchus masou masou | reverse complement strand
CACCTGTTTTTAATCAGCTTCTTGATATGCTGCACCTGTCAGGTGGATCGATTCTCTTGGCAAAGAAGAAATGCTCACTAACAGAGGGATGGAAACACATTTGTGCACAAAATTGAACAGAAATAAGCTTTTTGTGCGTATGGAATGTTATTGGGATATATATTTTTCAGCTCATGAAACACAGAACCAACACTTTACATGTTGTGTTTTTGTTCAGTATCATCGTCAAGCCGTTGATTACTTGAATACGGTAAGCTAGTTCAGGGCTACAACGAAACGTTCAAATGTCTGGGTGTCCCTTTAAGTGAAGGAAATGAACCCTCGGTGAAAGAAATAAATTAACTTCAGCCTCGTGAACAAGCTTTTAGAAATTGCTGTGATTTCCAGACGTCTCCAGAAATAGCTTTAGTCCCTACCACAAAGTATGTTAAATTAACCCAATATAAATACCCCCCTAGTCTGTCAAATCATTCACACTGCTGAGGCAAGTAGTGACAATCTTTAGGAACTAACTTGAAATTCACCTCCATTTACTGTTATTGCTGTGTAATTACTTAGTAATGTGTTTTTTAAATCCCACACCATGTTGACTGACTCAGGCTGAGTTCCAAATGGCATCGTATTTCCTATGTGGTGCCCCTACTGTCTCTGGTCTAAAGTAGTGTACTCTATAGGGAATAGGGTGCCATTTGGAACACGTTCTCTCTCTCTCTCTCTCTCTGCCGGCGTGGTTTAGGCCTATACCCTAGCAGGAATGTGCTGCTGTGTAGTAACTTGTTAGGATGTCCATGTGGTAACTACTTTATCTTTATCAGTAAACAGAGAGTCACCTCTCCTCCTCCTCGTCGTACTCCACATCTCCGAACAGCAGTGTCATTTCCAGGGGGGCGGGGCAGTTACTATATTAGATGGTGGCTGGTGAAGTCTGTTCCTGACTGCCCTGTGGGTCCTGGTCTAGAGTAGTGCACTATAAAGGGAATAGGGTGCTATTTGGGAGGCGTGGTAGGTACTGTCTGGGAGGGATGTAGAAACGTCTGTAAAGCACCATGGCTGACTTAATGAAGATCATTAATAATAGACATGAAGCCTGCCTGGACACGGAAACAGAGACCAGCCCAGTCAGTCTTTATGGCATTACTATGGTGTTACTGTCTGTCTGTCTGTCTGTCTGTCTGTCTGTCTGTCTGTCTGTCTGTCTGTCTGTCTGTCGCTCTGTCTGTCGCTCTGTCGCTCTGTCGGTCGGTCGCTCTGTCGGTCGGTCGCTCTGTCGGTCGGTCGCTCTGTCGGTCGGTCGCTCTGTCTGTCTGTCGCTCTGTCTGTCTGTCGCTCTGTCTGTCTGTCTGTCTGTGTACAGTATTGTCTGTCTGTCTGTTTGTGTACAGTATTGTCTGTCTGTATGTATGTCTGTCTGTCTGTCTGTTTGTGTACAGTATTGTCTGTCGCTCTGTCTGTCTGTCGCTCTGTCTGTCTGTCGCTCTGTCTGTCGCTCTGTCTGTCGCTCTGTCTGTCTGTCTGTCTGTGTACAGTATTGTCTGTCTGTCTGTTTGTGTACAGTATTGTCTGTCTGTATGTATGTCTGTCTGTCTGTCTGTCTGTTTGTGTACAGTATTGTCTGTCTGTATGTATGTCTGTCTGTCTGTTTGTGTACAGTATTGTATGTCTGTCTGTCTGTCTGTCTGTTTGTGTACAGTATTGTCTGTCTGTATGTATGTCTGTCTGTCTGTCTGTCTGTTTGTGTACAGTATTGTCTGTCTGTATGTATGTCTGTCTGTCTGTCTGTTTGTGTACAGTATTGTCTGTCTGTCTGTCTGTTTGTGTACAGTATTGTCTGTCTGTCTGTCTGTCTGTCTGTCTGTCTGTCTGTCTGTCGCTCTGTCTGTTTGTGTACAGTATTGTCTGTCTGTCTGTCTGTTTGTGTACAGTATTGTCTGTCTGTCTGTCTGTCTGTCTGTCTGTCTGTCTGTCGCTCTGTCTGTTTGTGTACAGTATTGTCTGTTTGTGTACAGTATTGTCTGTCTGTCTGTCTGGCAGCTTGAGGACCTGACTGGGGTGGGGTACACATTGTGCTGTGTGTTTCTGTGGGTATGGTACTGCTTGTGTCAGGTTACCTGTGCTATTCCTCACGCTAGCCAGTGTGACAAAGCTGAGGACTATCCCTCACACTAGCCAGTGTGACAAAGCTGAGGACTATCCCTCACACTAGCCAGTGTGACAAAGCAGAGGACTATCCCTCACACTAGCCAGTGTGACAAAGCTGAGGACTATCCCTCACACTAGCCAGTGTGACAAAGCTGAGGACTATCCCTCTGCTTTCCTCTCATTTGTCAATCGATTGCTAATGAGAAGCGTGTCATCTCCAGAAACCGGTTTCTCTCTCTGTCTCTCTCTCATCCTTCGCCCACACAGTAGCTTCAGGGGCGTTCTCTCTCTCATCCTTCGCCCACACAGTAGCTTCAGGGGCGTTCTCTCTCTGTCTCTCTCTCATCCTTCGCCCACACAGTAGCTTCAGGGGCGTTCTCTCCCTGTCTCTCTCTCATCCTTCGCCCACACAGTAGCTCCAGGGGCGTTCTCTCTCTGTCTCTCTCTCATCCTTCGCCCACACAGTAGCTTCAGGGGCGTTCTCTCCCTGTCTCTCTCTCATCCTTCGCCCACACAGTAGCTTCAGGGGCGTTCTCTCCCTGTCTCTCTCTCATCCTTCGCCCACACAGTAGCTTCAGGGGCGTTCTCTCCCTGTCTCTCTCTCATCCTTCGCCCACACAGTAGCTTCAGGGGCGTTCTCTCTCTCATCCTTCGCTCACACAGTAGCTTCAGGGGCGTTCTCTCTCTCATCCTTCGCCCACACAGTAGCTTCAGGGGCGTTCTCTCTCTCATCCTTCGCCCACACAGTAGCTTCAGGGGCGTTCTCTCTCTCATCCTTCGCCCACACAGTAGCTTCAGGGGCGTTCTCTCTCTGTCTCTCTCTCATCCTTCGCCCACACAGTAGCTTCAGGGGCGTTCTCTCCCTGTCTCTCTCTCATCCTTCGCCCACACAGTAGCTTCAGGGGCGTTCTCTCTCTGTCTCTCTCTCATCCTTCACCCACACAGTAGCTTCAGGGGCGTTCTCTCTCTGTCTCTCTCTCATCCTTCGCCCACACAGTAGCTTCAGGGGCGTTCTCTCCCTGTCTCTCTCTCATCCTTCGCCCACACAGTAGCTTCAGGGGCGTTCTCTCTCTGTCTCTCTCTCATCCTTCGCCCACACAGTAGCTTCAGGGGCGTTCTCTCTCCAACCCTCCCCTGGAGCGCCGTGGAAAAATGTGTCTTTGATAAAGGAGAGAGAGCTCTGGAAACACAAGTCTGCCCACCTGATTGATCTGTCTCTCTAAACCTCTAAGGTGTGATGTGTGTGTGTGAGGATGTAGCTGTCAGATACAAGCCTCTCTCAGAGAAAGAGGCCGAAACCTCAGACCAGAGCAGAGGAACATTCAGAATGATGCATTCGCTGTTCAACCCTGAGAGGCCAAAACGACCTCCACACTCAACTGTTTCACTGTACTTTCCCCCTGTCTTGTCTCTCTGTCTATTTCTCTCTGTTCATCTGGTTTTGTCTGGAGGACTGAGAGAGAGACTGAGAAACATAGTAGTATCTGGAGGACTGAGAGAGAGACTGAGAAACATAGTAGTATCTGGAGGACTGAGAGAGAGACTGAGAAACATAGTAGTATCTGGAGGACTGAGAGAGAGAGACTGAGAGAGTAGTTTCTGGAGGACTGAGAGAGAGACTGAGAAACAGAGTAGTATATCGAGGACTGAGAGAGAGACTGAGAAACAGAGTAGTATCTGGAGGACTGAGAGAGAGAGAGAGAGACTGAGAAACAGAGTAGTATCTGGAGGACTGAGAGAGAAACAGAGTAGTATCTGGAGGACTGAGAGAGGAACAGAGTAGTATCTGGAGGACTGAGAGAGGAACAGAGTAGTATCTGGAGGACTGAGAGAGAGAGAGAGAAACAGAGTAGTATCTGGAGGACTGAGAGAGGAACAGAGTAGTATCTGGAGGACTGAGAGAGGAACAGAGTAGTATCTGGAGGACTGAGAGAGGAACAGAGTAGTATCTGGAGGATTGAGAGAGGAACAGAGTAGTATCTGGAGGATTGAGAGAGGAACAGAGTAGTATCTGGAGGACTGAGAGAGGAACAGAGTAGTAGTGGGACAGTAACATAATACCTGGGTTCATGTGAGTCCACGTCATTGGCTTGTTATTCCGTGACAATCCTGAGGTTGATTAAGAGAGAGAGAGAGAGAGAGAGAGGGGTCTGTGTGTTATTGTAAACCACAATAAGACTGACTCTGACCAGGGATCTGCCAGCGTGCAGAGAATAGAAACAGAGAAACGACATTCAACCCTTATTGGATTTTAAAGACCTTCATCCTCACGCAACAGGCTGTTGTTGCTTGTATTGTAGAAGAGCCAGAGTTGTCTCTCTCCTTCCACTGTAGGCTTAGGGGGTGTCCCAAATGGCATCCTATTCATCGGGCTCTGGTCTAAAGTAGTGCACTATATAGGGAATAGGGATCTGGTCAACAGTAGTGCACTATATAGGGAATAGGGCTCTGGGCAACAGTAGTGCACTATATAGGGAATAGGGCTCTGGTCTAAAGTAGTACACTATATAGGGAATAGGGCTCTGGTCAACAGTAGTACACTATATAGGGAATAGGGCTCTGGTCAACAGTAGTACACTATATAGGGAATAGGGCTCTGGTCAACAGTAGTGCACTATATAGGGAATAGGGCTCTGGTCTAAAGTAGTGCACTATATAGGGAATAGGGCTCTGGTCTAAAGTAGTGCACTATATAGGGAATAGGACGCTGGTCAACAGTAGTGCACTATATAGGGAATAGGGCTCTGGTCAACAGTAGTGCACTATATAGGGAATAGGGCTCTGGTCTAAAGTAGTGCACTATATAGGGAATAGGGCTCTGGTCTAAAGTAGTGCACTACATAGGGAATAGGGCTCTGGTCTAAAGTAGTGCACTATATAGGGAATAGGGCTCTGGTCTAAAGTAGTGCACTATATAGGGAATAGGGCTCTGGTCTACAGTAGTGCACTATATAAGGAATAGGGCTCTGGTCTAAAGTAGTGCACTTCATAGGGAATAGGGCCCTGGTCTAAAGTAGTGCACTATATAGGGAATAGGGCTCTGGTCTAAAGTAGTGTACTATATAGGGAATAGGGCTCTGGTCTAAAGTAGTGCACTATATAGGGAATAGGGCTCTGGTCTAAAGTAGTGCACTATATAGGGAATAGGGCTCTGGTCTAAAGTAGTGTACTATATAGGGAATAGGGCTCTGGTCTAAAGTAGTGTACTATATAGGGAATAGGGCTCTGGTCTAAAGTAGTGTACTATATAGGGAATAGGGCTCTGGTCTAAAGTAGTGTACTATATAGGGAATAGGGCTCTGGTCTAAAGTAGTGCACTATATAGGGAATAGGGCTCTATAGACATCAACATGATCAAACGCATTCACTGATGTGGGCCTCTAGAGGCCCGCCTCCCTTTTCTCCACTAAGGAGAAACAAAGCAATAAGTCACAAGTGAAATGTCCTGAAAGATTTCTGCAATTAGGATTCAGGGGTTGAAGGAAACAGGCTCTTTGACTTTCAACTGGAACACTTAGTAGTAGCCCTAATTAAGGGTGAACAGGTACAGGTGTATTCTGGTGAGAGTGGGCCCTGCCTGTCTCTCTGCACCTGTCCCTGCCTGTCTCCCTGCCTGTCTCTCTGCACCTTTCCCTGCCTGTCTCTCTGCACCTGTCCCTGCCTGTCTCCCTGCCTGTCTCTCTGCACCTGTCCCTGCCTGTCTCCCTGCCTGTCTCTCTGCACCTGTCCCTGCCTGTCTCCCTGCCTGTCTCCCTGCCTGTCTCCCTGCCTGTCTCCCTGCCTGTCTCTCTGCACCTTTCCCTGCCTGTCTCCCTGCCTGTCTCCCTGCCCCTTACTCTGCCTGTCTCCCTGCCCCTTACTCTGCCTGTCTCCCTGCCTCCACCCTCTACCCAGCCCTATCCCCTCCACCCTCCACCCAGCATTCAGGGCTCAAACCACCCAGTTTATAATATGATTAAAGCTGTGTGTGTTGGATCTGTCAGCAGGGTAATATGGTTTAACATAGGCTGCTTGTTGGCTTGAGGATGATGCTGGTGTCGATGGCACTAGCAGGCTAGAAGGTGTGTGTGTGTGTGTGTGTGTGTGTGTGTGTGTGTGTGTGTGTGTGTGGGGAAGGTGTGTGTGTGTGTGTCAGATCTGCCTACATCTCCTGCTGAGTCTCACTGGGTCAATGGTGGAAAGGTCAAAATGGCAACCCCTCCCTCCCTCCCTCCCTCCCTCCCTCCCTCCCTCCCTCCCTCCCTCCCTCCCTCCCTCCCTCCCTCCCTCCCTCCCTCCCTCCCTCCCTCCCTCCCTCCCTCCCTCCCTCCCTCCCTCCCTCCCTCCCTCCCTCCCTCATCTCTCTCTCTCCTTTTTCCCATCTCTAAAACTCTCCCTCCTTCTCTCCCTTCTTTCCCTCTCTAAATCTCTCTCCCCTCATCTCTCTCTCCCTTCTTTCCCTCTCTAAATCTCTCCCTCCCTCTCTCTCCTTTCTTTCCCTCTCTAAATCTCTCTCCCCTCATCTCTCTCTCCCTTCTTTCCCTCTCTAAATCTCTCCCTCCCCCTCTCTCTGAAAAACAAAACAAGAGCGTAGCACATTAGTGGCCTTTCTGATTGTTCTCTGTCTCTCATTCCCTCCCAGATGCAACGTAAAGCCCCAAGACATACCAAGAGTTAACAGTGTTCTGTTAACAGTCCGGCACTGTGTTTTAAGAGCTTCTTTCTGGTTCCGTGGGACCATTTCCCAGGATACTGTGGGTGAGACCAGGCTTAGGAGATCTGCTGTGATTCACGGTGTTGCTGTGACTGTGATGTGTGGTTGCCTCACCTAGCGATCTTAACATGCCTGCACCAACTGGAAGTCTCTCTGGATAAGAGCGTCTGTCTGATGACCGTAATGCTAAAACGTACACATGTTCCTGTTTCTCTGTCACTACGGCTCAACGACACAGCTCGTCTTTGATCTGATAAGGAAGGACTTTTATTTTGGACACATATTATCATGTTATACTTGAACACTGATAATGTCCGTTCTTATTTATTAAGGTGATACTTGGCAGTTAAATCAAACCACAGAACCTGACTTGACAATATTTCTCTAATTTGTTTTGCTACTTTACACATTGGATTATTTGACACTTTACGCACGTAGAGGGTTAAAACACAACGTGTGAGGCAAAGAGCTTTGGACTCCCCTCCTTCTTCTGGTCGCAGGGCGGAGGGCTCTTTTAACCCCTAAATTCCTTCGCTCCGTCTCTCACTCGTCCGTCTGGAGGGAAAATGGTGTGGGAGTTAAAGTAAACTCCCTCTGGCTCGTTTAAAGTGATACAAAAGTTCAAGAGGGCAGGGGTGGGGGGGGGGGGTAAGGGACGCCCCTCCCTTCAACAGACCAGCTGGTCTTAATGGGATTGCAGGTTGCCTGGGCGACAGCGCCTGTGTGAGGAAGAATTCCGAGCGAGAGAGAGAGTGAGAGAGTGACTGAGAGAGAGTGAGTGACTGAGAGAGCACCAGAGAGAGAGAGAGAGTCACTGAAAGAGCACCAGATAAAGAGAGTGAGAGAGAGAGTGTGATGGAGAGAGTAACTAAGAGAGAGAGTGAGAGAGAGTGTGATGGAGAGAGAGTGAGAGAGAGTGTGATGGAGAGAATAACTGAGAGAGAGAGTGAGAGAGAGTGTGATGGAGAGGGTAACTGAGAGAGAGAGTGTGATGGAGAGAGTAACTGAGAGAGAGCACTAGAGAGATAGAGAGAGAGAGAGAGAGAGAGCACCAGAGAGAGAGAGAGCACCAGAGAGAGAGAGCACCAGAGAGAGAGAGAGCACCAGAGAGAGAGAGAGCACCAGAGAGAGAGAGAGAGCACCAGAGAGAGAGAGAGCACCAGAGAGAGAGAGCACCAGAGAGAGAGAGAGAGCACCAGAGAGAGAGAGAGAGAGCACCAGAGAGAGAGAGAGAGCACCAGAGAGAGAGAGAGAGAGCACCAGAGAGAGAGAGAGAGCACCAGAGAGAGAGAGAGCACCAGAGAGAGAGAGAGACCACCAGAGAGAGAGAGTGTGATGGAGAGAGAGAGAGTGTGATGGAGAGAGTAACTGAGAAAGGGCACTAGGGGGAGAGAGAGAGAGAGAGCACCAGAGAGAGAGAGTTTGATGGAGAGAGAGAGAGAGAGTGTGATGGAGAGAGTAACTGAGAAAGGGCACTAGGGAGAGAGAGAGAGAGAGAGAGCACCAGAGAGAGTGAGAGTGTGATGGAGAGAGTAACAGAGAGAGAGTGACTGTGAACAGTAGTGGGCGGACTGTACTTGTTGCAGTGAACTATGTGCTGCCGTTTATCAAACTATCTATTTTATGAAGAGGCACTTACCACACCCACTAGTTACAAGGAGATGCTATGCTATTATCAACACTGAACCACTCAGTTACTCAGTTTATGACCCTGGGTTCTTGCTTTTGAATTCCTTTCAATTTAACCCGTGTTCAGAACAATGCCTTTACTTTGTAATTATTCACACATCAGGCATTGAAATTATTCTGTTGTTATATGAGCTGTGAGATTGAAACATCTTCATTCTGCATGTCCTCTACATCTCCCTCATCCAGGCCTTGTGCAATCATATTCACATCTCCTGATGTAGATGTCTATTTTGAATTGCCTCCATGTTGTTCCCACGTTTCCCCCGCGTGGCACGATGTGAATGATGGTCTGTTAGTGGAGGAGTAGACTACAGGATCATATTCGGTAGGCAGGAAACGGAGACGAAACATCCCGAAATAGAGTGAAACTGGGAGGTACGATCGGCGCAGTTTGTCCAATAAGCAACGGTCTTTTATGTTTGTTTGTTATCTGTTGATAAACCCTTTGCTACAGTTTGTCCTACTGAACACGACCCCCGTTGACAGTCTAGTAGACCTCACCCTTCATATCATTTATTTTATAGACCATCTCATTATACCACTAAGTGAATCAACGTGAAATAAATCTCTTGTTTTTAATTACTGCCTGTCTCCAGAGAGGAGAGAACAGTGACTGTACGTTAGACAGACTGTTGTTCTCCTCCTAAAAGGCTGACATGAGAAGAACAAGCTCTGAAAAGACTCCCCTGGACGAGACCGTGGCTGCAGTAGACCTATGGCTTAAACCATGCGTCCCAAATCGCATCCTATTCACTACATAGTACACTACTTTAGACCAGTGCCCTAAAAGGGACACGTGACCATAGTGCATTTCTGCTTGGCAGAACATGCCTTGTCAGCAGCCGTAGGCGGACATGAGATGGAACCAAGGAACCACGTCACATCTAGTTACATTAATCAGTTATACTGGTGGTGGTGGGATTACATCTAGTTACATTAATCAGTTATACTGGTCGTGGTGGGATTACATCTAGTTACATTAATCAGTTATACTGGTGGTGGTGGGATTACATCTAGTTACATTAATCAGTTATACTGGTGGTGGTGGGATTACATCTAGTTACATTAATCAGTTATACTGGTGGTGGTGGGATTACATCTAGTTACATTAATCAGTTATACTGGTGGTGGTGGGATTACATCTAGTTACATTAATCAGTTATACTGGTGGTGGTGGGATTACATCTAGTTACATTAATCAGTTATACTGGTGGTGGTGGGATTACATCTAGTTACATTAATCAGTTATACTGGTGGTGGTGGGATTACATCTAGTTACATTAATCAGTTATACTGGTGGTGGTGGGATTACATCTAGTTACATTAATCAGCTATACTGGTGGTGGTGGGATTACATCTAGTTACATTAATCAGTTATACTGGTGGTGGTGGGATTACATCTAGTTACATTAGTCAGTTATACTGGTGGTGGTGGGATTACATCTAGTTACATTAATCAGTTATACTGGTGGTGGTGGGATTACATCTAGTTACATTAATCAGTTATACTGGTGGTGGTGGGATTACATCTAGTTACATTAATCAGTTATACTGGTGGTGGGAGTACATCTAGTTACATGAATAGATACATCA
The DNA here is from genome assembly GCF_036934945.1 of Oncorhynchus masou masou. Lineage (NCBI taxonomy): Eukaryota > Metazoa > Chordata > Actinopteri > Salmoniformes > Salmonidae > Oncorhynchus > Oncorhynchus masou. The sequence goes on along the minus strand of NW_027015912.1, from coordinate 64,886 downwards.
ATTAGGCTGCTGGTGATGGGACTTTGTATCGGCTAAATTGAGGTGTTGTTGTCAGTAATTGAATGGTTTTGACCTGCCTTGACAGGGGATTAGGTTACTCGTCGGCTGCTATGGAGAAACTCTTTGAAAAGGGCATTATACTATGGATGGAATGTTGCTGGTCTGGATCCAACCACTGAAGTTTAAACGCTCGGCTTCTGAGAATGCAAATCCACCACAAGACTCCCGTCTCTGTCTGTCCCATTGTAACGAGACTCCTGTCTCTGTCTGTCCCATTGTAACGAGACTCCTGTCTCTGTCTGTCCCATTGTAACAAGACTCCTGTCTCTGTCTGTCCCATTGTAACAAGACTCCTGTCTCTGTCTGTCCCATTGTAACGAGACTCCTGTCTCTGTCTGTCCCATTGTAACAAGACTCCTGTCTCTGTCTGTCCCATTGTAACAAGACTCCTGTCTCTGTCTGTCCCATTGTAACGAGACTCCTGTCTCTGTCTGTCCCATTGTAACGAGACTCCTGTCTCTGTCTGTCCCATTGTAACGAGACTCCTGTCTCTGTCTGTCCCATTGTAACAAGACTCCTGTCTCTGTCTGTCCCATTGTAACAAGACTCCTGTCTCTGTCTGTCCCATTGTAACGAGACTCCTGTCTCTGTCTGTCCCATTGTAACAAGACTCCTGTCTCTGTCTGTCCCATTGTAACAAGACTCCTGTCTCTGTCTGTCCCATTGTAACGAGACTCCTGTCTCTGTCTGTCCCATTGTAACAAGACTCCTGTCTCTGTCTGTCCCATTGTAACGAGACTCCTGTCTCTGTCTGTCCCATTGTAACAAGACTCCTGTCTCTGTCTGTCCCATTGTAACAAGACTCCTGTCTCTGTCTGTCCCATTGTAACAAGACTCCTGTCTCTGTCTGTCCCATTGTAACGAGACTCCTGTCTCTGTCTGTCCCATTGTAACGAGACTCCTGTCTCTGTCTGTCCCATTGTAACGAGACTCCTGTCTCTGTCTGTCCCATTGTAACGAGATTCCTGTCTCTGTCTGTCCTATTTGTAACAAGACTCCTGTCTCTGTCTGTCCAGCAGTAGGTGATATTTCTCTGTCTGGCCATCTCTGTCCAGCAGTATGTAATATTTCTCTGTCTTGCCATCTCTGTCCAACAGTAGGTAATATTTCTCTCTGGCCATCTCTGTCCAGCAGTAGGTAATATTTCTCTGTCTGGCCATCTCTGTCCAGCAGTAGGTAATATTTCTCTGTCTGGCCATCTCTGTCCAGCAGTAGGTGATATTTCTCTGTCTGGCCATCTCTGTCCAGCAGTAGGTAATATTTCTCTGTCTGGCCATCTCTGTTTAGCAGTAGGTAATATTTCTCTGTCTGGCCATCTCTGTCCAGCAGTAGGTGATATTTCTCTGTCTGGCCATCTCTGTCCAGCAGTAGGTGATATTTCTCTGTCTGGCCATCTCTGTCCAGCAGTAGGTAATATTTCTCTGTCTGGCCATCTCTGTTCAGCAGTAGGTAATATTTCTCTGTCTGGCCATCTCTGTCCAGCAGTAGGTAATATTTCTCTGTCTGGCCATCTCTGTCCAGCAGTAGGTAATATTTCTCTTGCTGGCCATCTCTGTCCAGCAGTAGGTAATATTTCTCTGTCTGGCCATCTCTGTCCAGCAGTAGGTAATATTTCTCTGTCTGGCCATCTCTGTCCAGCAGTAGGTAATATTTCTCTGTCTGGCCATCTCTGTCCAGCAGTAGGTAATATTTCTCTGTCTGGCCATCTCTGTCCAGCAGTAGGTAATATTTCTCTGTCTGGCCATCTCTGTCCAGCAGTAGGTGATATTTCTCTGTCTGGCCATCTCTGTCCAGCAGTAGGTGATATTTCTCTGTCTGGCCATCTCTGTCTAGCAGTAGGTAATATTTCTCTGTCTGGCCATCTCTGTCCAGCAGTAGGTAATATTTTTCTGTCTGGCCATCTCTGTCCAGCAGTAGGTAATATTTCTCTGTCTGGCCATCTCTGTCCAGCAGTAGGTAATATTTCTCTGTCTGGCCATCTCTGTTTAGCAGTAGGTAATATTTCTCTGTCTGGCCATCTCTGTCCAGCAGTAGGTGATATTTCTCTGTCTGGCCATCTCTGTCCAGCAGTAGGTGATATTTCTCTGTCTGGCCATCTCTGTCCAGCAGTAGGTGATATTTCTCTGTCTGGCCATCTCTGTCCAGCAGTAGGTAATATTTCTCTGTCTGGCCATCTCTGTCCAGCAGTAGGTAATATTTCTCTGTCTGGCCATCTCTGTCCAGCAGTAGGTAATATTTCTCTGTCTGGCCATCTCTGTCCAGCAGTAGGTAATATTTCTCTGTCTGGCCATCTCTGTTCAGCAGTAGGTAATATTTCTCTGTCTGGCCATCTCTGTCCAGCAGTAGGTAATATTTCTCTGTCTGGCCATCTCTGTCCAGCAGTAGGTAATATTTCTCTTTCTGGCCATCTCTGTCCAGCAGTAGGTAATATTTCTGTCTGGCCATCTCTGTCCAGCAGTAGGTAATATTTCTCTGTCTGGCCATCTCTGTCCAGCAGTAGGTAATATTTCTCTGTCTGGCCATCTCTGTCCAGCAGTAGGTAATATTTCTCTGTCTGGCCATCTCTGTCCAGCAGTAGGTAATATTTCTCTTGCTGGCCATCTCTGTCCAGCAGTAGGTAATATTTCTCTGTCTGGCCATCTCTGTCCAGCAGTAGGTAATATTTCTCTGTCTGGCCATCTCTGTCCAGCAGTAGGTAATATTTCTCTGTCTGGCCATCTCTGTCCAGCAGTAGGTAATATTTCTCTGTCTGGCCATCTCTGTCCAGCAGTAGGTAATATTTCTCTGTCTGGCCATCTCTGTCCAGCAGTAGGTGATATTTCTCTGTCTGGCCATCTCTGTCCAGCAGTAGGTGATATTTCTCTGTCTGGCCATCTCTGTCTAGCAGTAGGTAATATTTCTCTGTCTGGCCATCTCTGTCCAGCAGTAGGTAATATTTTTCTGTCTGGCCATCTCTGTCCAGCAGTAGGTAATATTTCTCTGTCTGGCCATCTCTGTCCAGCAGTAGGTAATATTTCTCTGTCTGGCCATCTCTGTCCAGCAGTAGGTGATATTTCTCTGTCTGGCCATCTCTGTCCAGCAGTAGGTAATATTTCTCTGTCTGGCCATCTCTGTTTAGCAGTAGGTAATATTTCTCTGTCTGGCCATCTCTGTCCAGCAGTAGGTGATATTTCTCTGTCTGGCCATCTCTGTCCAGCAGTAGGTGATATTTCTCTGTCTGGCCATCTCTGTCCAGCAGTAGGTGATATTTCTCTGTCTGGCCATCTCTGTCCAGCAGTAGGTAATATTTCTCTGTCTGGCCATCTCTGTCCAGCAGTAGGTAATATTTCTCTGTCTGGCCATCTCTGTCCAGCAGTAGGTAATATTTCTCTGTCTGGCCATCTCTGTCCAGCAGTAGGTAATATTTCTCTGTCTGGCCATCTCTGTTCAGCAGTAGGTAATATTTCTCTGTCTGGCCATCTCTGTCCAGCAGTAGGTAATATTTCTCTGTCTGGCCATCTCTGTCCAGCAGTAGGTAATATTTCTCTTTCTGGCCATCTCTGTCCAGCAGTAGGTAATATTTCTGTCTGGCCATCTCTGTCCAGCAGTAGGTAATATTTCTCTGTCTGGCCATCTCTGTCCAGCAGTAGGTAATATTTCTCTGTCTGGCCATCTCTGTCCAGCAGTAGGTAATATTTCTCTGTCTGGCCATCTCTGTCCAGCAGTAGGTAATATTTCTCTGTCTGGCCATCTCTGTCCAACAGTAGGTGATATTTCTCTGTCTGGCCATCTCTGTCCAGCAGTAGGTGATATTTCTCTGTCTGGCCATCTCTGTCTAGCAGTAGGTAATATTTCTCTGTCTGGCCATCTCTGTCCAGCAGTAGGTAATATTTCTCTGTCTGGCCATCTCTGTCCAGCAGTAGGTAATATTTCTCTTTCTGGCCATCTCTGTCCAGCAGTAGGTAATATTTCTCTTTCTGGCCATCTCTGTCCAGCAGTAGGTAATATTTCTCTTTCTGGCCATCTCTGTCCAGCAGTAGGTAATATTTCTCTTTCTGGCCATCTCTGTCCAGCAGTAGGTAATATTTCTCTTTCTGGCCATCTCTGTCCAGCAGTAGGTAATATTTCTCTGTCTGGCCATCTCTGGCCAGCGGTAGGTAATATTTCTCTGTCTGGCCATCTCTGGCCAGCAGTAGGTAATATGTTCACAAACTTTCTCACTGACGTCTGTTCATGTTCTTATTTGCATGCGCTCTGAGCACTGTACTGAAACCTAAAATAAAATCCCTATTCTGTACATTAGCAACCTGTTAATATGCTAAGTGTTGCTTTGTGCAATGTGATGCATTAAACTAAAGTCAAGTGAGCTATTCATCCTCTCCTCTATCCGCTCCTGTGATGAAAAATAACTATTTTACTTTCCCTCTGAAAATGCCTCTCAAAGAATCACTAAGTCGACCCATAATGCCTCTGCTGCTTTCAAAAGGCCTATATGGACTAACCAATAACCAGCCAACCTTCACAGTGGATTATTTTAAACACCAAAACACACGTTCTGCATCCCACATGTCACGGTATATAATGCACTAATGCCTGTGAGTGGCTTGGGATTGGGGGTTGCCCTCTGGTCCGCAGCGCTACCTAGCTACGAAGCCCGTTCCCGCCTCACAGTTTCCAGCAGTAGGTTTATATCATTACAATCCACAGCGAGAAAACAACTAAATGTTATTTTACTATTATTAGTCCCAAATGGCACCCTACTAACTGAATATAGTGCATTTATAAAGGGAATAGAGTGCCGTTTGGGACTAACTAAGGCTGACCCCTGGCGACCCCGGAGAGCTCCCGAGCATGCAAATGGGGTGAGTCAGAGATTGGCGGCGGCGCGACGAGCCTCTGCAGAGCGGAGTGAGTGGGAGAAGAGCGAGAGAGAGAGAGAGAGACAGAGAGTGGGAAAGGAGAGAGCTGCTAGCGTGTTATTGGTGCAGCAGCAGGCAGGAATCCACATCAGTCAGTCAGAGTCCACACCCTGGTCTCTCTGTAATGACACGTTTCTCTGGCGGTGCGGGGGAGAGACTCTACATGGCCTTTAGTCATCATAACTAGCCTACAGTGTACACACACACTCTCCTGCACGGCGGTGTAGTTTCTCCTGCACGACGGTGTAGTTTCTCCTGCATGGCGGTGTAGTTTCTCCTCCACGGCGGTGTAGTTTCTCCTCCACGGCAGTGTAGTTTCTCCTGCACGGCAGTGTAGTTTCTCCTCCACGGCGGTGTAGTTTCTCCTGGCCGGCGGTGTAGTTTCTCCTGACCGGCGGTGTAGTTTCTCCTGACCGGCGGTGTAGTTTCTCCTGACCGGCGGTGTAGTTTCTCCTGACCGGCGGTGTAGTTTCTCCTGGCCGGCGGTGTAGTTTCTCCTGACCGGCGGTGTAGTTTCTCCTGACCGGCGGTGTAGTTTCTCCTGACCGGCGGTGTAGTTTCTCCTGACCGGCGGTGTAGTTTCTCCTGCACGGCGGTGTAGTTTCTCCTCCACGGCGGTGTAGTTTCTCCTGACCGGCGGTGTAGTTTCTCCTGACCGGCGGTGTAGTTTCTCCTGACCGGCGGTGTAGTTTCTCCTGAGTTTCTTCGTTTTCATATTTGCCTGCTTTACTGCACCTACTTGCCTTCACCTCCTCTAAGATATCCATGGCCCCATGTCAGTTCCCGGCTAAGTTGACTCAGTTGACTGGGGCGTTGTAGAGCTGAAGGGGAGTCTGGGGAAATCAAGTAGGAGGTCTACGCCTCTCCTCAAACCTATTAGTCAACTAATTACACACACAGAGATTACCTCTGACCGCTCCCTCCATAGGAGTTCTTAACACCAGTTAAACTAGTAGGACACACCTGTGGCTGTTCAACTATTGTGTAGAGTCAGAGAGGAGAGTTGTTCAGTAAGAGTGAACATGGTCAGAGAGGAGAGTTGTTCAGTAAGAGTGAACATGGTCAGAGAGGAGAGTTGTTCAGTAAGAGTTAACATGGTCAGAGAGGAGAGTTGTTCAGTAAGAGTGAACATGGTCAGAGAGGAGAGTTGTTCAGTAGGTTAACATGGTCAGAGAGGAGAGTCGTTCAGTAAGAGTGAACATGGTCAGAGAGGAGAGTTGTTCAGTAAGAGTCAACATGGTCAGAGAGGAGAGTTGTTCAGTAAGAGTCAACATGGTCAGAGAGGAGAGTTGTTCAGTAAGAGTGAACATGGTCAGAGAGGAGAGTTGTTCAGTAAGAGTCAACATGGTCAGAGAGGAGAGTTGTTCAGTAAGAGTCAACATGGTCAGAGAGGAGAGTTGTTCAGTAAGAGTCAACATGGTCAGAGAGGAGAGTTGTTCAGTAAGAGTGAACATGTTCAGAGAGGAGCGTTGTTCAGTAAGAGTCAACATGGTCAGAGAGGAGAGTTGTTCAGTAAGAGTCAACATGGTCAGAGAGGAGAGTTGTTCAGTAAGAGTGAACATGGTCAGAGAGGAGAGTTAAGATGGCAATGGAGTTGAACTCCGCGGTCAACGATTGGTTAAACACGATGCACTCACTTTCTCTCTGTTCCTTGTTGTTTTCAGAAACTGTTTACACAACACACACATCTCTGACACAACACACGCCTCTCACACAACACATACCTCACAGTACAAAAACGACACACACCTCTCACACAACACATACCTCACAGTACAAAAACGACACACACCTCTCACACACAATTCCCCCTTTGTGTGTGAAGTTTCCAGTTTCCACTTTGTTAAGTGCTGTTGGTCCTCTGCTGGATTCCTAAACTTGTTAGACAATTACAGACGTCACCCTCAGGCCAGACTACTCTACTCCCTCCAACTCTCCACTGCATTTGTTTTAAGCTCAATAAAATACTCTCAGATGTGACAGAGAAGTTGGTCCATTTAAGACAATTGCCCGTCTTCACGTCCCCGTCTTCACGTCCCCGTCTTCACGTTCCCGTCTTCACGTCTTCATGTTCCCGTCTTCACGTTCCCGTCTTCACGTTCCCGTCTTCACGTTCCCGTCTTCCCGTCCCCGTCTTCCCGTCTTCACGTCCCCGTCTTCACGTTCCCGTCTTCACGTTCCCATCTTCACGTTCCCGTCTTCACGTTCCCGTCTTCACCTTCCCGTCTTCACGTCCCCGTCTTCCCGTCTTCACGTTCCCGTCTTCCCGTCTTCACGTTCCTGTCTTCACGTCCCCGTCGTCACGTTCCCGTCTTCACGTTCCCGTCTTCACGTCCCCGTCTTCACGTCTTCACGTTCCCGTCTTCCCGTCTTCACGTTCCCGTCTTCACGTTCCCGTCTTCCCGTCTTCACGTTCCCGTCTTCATCTTCCCGTCTTCACGTTCCCGTCTTCCCGTCTTCACGTTTCCGTCTTCACGTTCCCGTCTTCACGTTCCCGTCTTCCCGTTTTCACGTTCCCGTCTTCCCGTCTTCACGTTCCCGTCTTCATCTTCCCGTCTTCCCGTCTTCACGTTCCTGTCTTCACGTTCCCGTCTTCACGTTCCCGTCTTCCCGTCTTCACGTTCCCGTCTTCACGTTCCCGTCTTCACGTTCCCGTCTTCCCGTTTTCACGTTCCCGTCTTCCCGTCTTCACGTTCCTGTCTTCACGTTCCCGTCTTCCCGTTTTCACGTCCCCGTCTTCCCGTTTTCACGTCCCCGTCTTTCCGTCTTCACGTTCCCATCTTCAACTGTTTTTCATTCTTACTCCTCACAGATATTGCGTACTTCAGTGAGCTCATTCAGTGAGCAAAACATTTATTTCCTTAAAAATTGAAGTATTTGCTTACATTTATGTAGATTTATCTGTAATACTGGCATGAATCAGTACAACTATAGAAACCTGTACTAGCATTAATCAGTACAACTATAGAAACCTGTACTAGCATGAATCAGTACAACTATAGAAACCTGTACTAGCATGAATCAGTACAGTACAACTATAGAAACCTGTACTAGCATGAATCAGTACAGTACAACTACAGAAACCTGTACGAGCATGAATCAGTACAGTACAACTATAGAAACCTGTACTAGCATGAATCAGTACAGTACAACTACAGAAACCTGTACTAGCATGAATCAGTACAGTACAACTACAGAAACCTGTACTAGCATGAATCAGTACAACTATAGAAACGCGTACTAGCATGAATCAGTACAACTATAGAAACCTGTACTAGCATGAATCAGTACAACTATAGAAACCTGTACTTGCATGAATCAATACAACTACAGAAAACTGTACTAGCATGAATCAGTACAGTATAACTATAGAAACCTGTACTGGCATGAATCAGTACAGTACAACTACAGAAACCTGTACTAGCATGAATCAGTACAGTACAACTATGGAAACCTGTACTAGCATGAATCAGTACAACTATAGAAACCTGTACTAGCATGAATCAGTACAGTACAACTATGGAAACCTGTACTAGCATGAATCAGTACAGTACAACTATAGAAACCTGTACTAGCATGAATCAGTACAGTACAACTACAGAAACCTGTACTAGCATGAATCAGTACAGTACAACTATATAGAAACCTGTACTAGCATGAATCAGTACAGTACAACTATAGAAACCTGTACTAGCATGAATCAGTACAGTACAACTACAGAAACCTGCACTAGCATGAATCAGTACAGTACAACTATAGAAACCTGTACTAGCATGAATCAGTACAGTACAACTACAGAAACCTGTACTAGCATGAATCAGTACAACTACAGAAACCTGTACTAGCATGAATCAGTACAACTATAGAAACCTGTACTAGCATGAATCAGTACAGTACAACTATGGAAACCTGTACTAGCATGAATCAGTACAGTACAACTATAGAAACCTGTACTAGCATGAATCAGTACAGTACAACTACAGAAACCTGTACTAGCATGAATCAGTACAACTATAGAAACCTGTACTAGCATGAATCAGTACAGTACAACTATAGAAACCTGTACTAGCATGAATCAGTACAGTACAACTATAGAAACCTGTACTAGCATGAATCAGTACAGTACAACTACAGAAACCTGCACTAGCATGAATCAGTACAGTACAACTATAGAAACCTGTACTAGCATGAATCAGTACAGTACAACTACAGAAACCTGTACTAGCATGAATCAGTACAACTACAGAAACCTGTACTAGCATGAATCAGTACAACTATAGAAACCTGTACTAGCATAGTTGTGCAGTGACCTCGTTTTGTAGTGATGTGCAGTTTGCGGATAATTTTAGTTATTTTTGAACGACTGTTTTTACTGACCCGAGAATTATGATTAATTTCTTTTCAATACATGCTTTTCTGGCTCAGCGGATTCAGAGACGTGCTTTTCTGGCTCAGCGGATCCAGAGACGTGCTTTTCTGGCTCAGCGGATCCAGAGACGTGCTTCTGGGGCTCAGCGGATCCAGAGACGTGCTTCTGGGGCTCAGCGGATCCAGAGACGTGCTTCTGGGGCTCAGCGGATCCAGAGACGTGCTTCTCGGGCTCAGCGGATTCAGAGACGTGCTTCTCGGGCTCAGCGGATTCAGAGACGTGCTTCTCGGGCTCAGCGGATTCAGAGACGTGCTTCTCGGGCTCACCGGATTCAGAGACGTGCTTCTCGGGCTCAGCGGATTCAGAGACGTGCTTCTCGGGCTCAGCCGATCCAGAGACGTGCTTCTCGGGCTCAGCGGATTCAGAGACGTGCTTCTCGGGCTCAGCGGATTCAGAGACGTGCTTCTCGGGCTCAGCGGATTCAGAGACGTGCTTCTCGGGCTCACCGGATTCAGAGACGTGCTTCTCGGGCTCAGCGGATTCAGAGACGTGCTTCTCG
>NW_027015912.1:27500-50000 GCF_036934945.1 Oncorhynchus masou masou | reverse complement strand
AGTTAAAAACAAGTACTGTGCATAACAACCACCAGCTAGGGACCCTTTTAATTCAAACCCATCCATCCAAGATGCATGTTTTGTGTTTGCAATGTAGGGTAATGTCTCCTTGGCCTCCTTGCAGTAATAATGAAGTGAATATGTGCATCAGAGGTTAGTGTAGTTAAACCTCCTTTTAACCTTGTTAATGGATCCAAGTGTCTTGTTTTCTAGTAGATGTTGTTCTGTTACTGTAACGTCAAGTCTGGGCCTCCCACTGTTCTGATGGGACATTATAAACATCACTGTAACGTCAAGTCTGGGCCTCCCACTGTTCTGATGGGACATTATAAACATCACTGTAATGTCAAGTCTGGGCCTCCCACTGTTCTGATGAGACATTATAAACATCACTGTAATGTCTGGACCTCCCACTGTTCTGATGGGACATTATAAACATCACTGTAATGTCTGGACCTCCAACTGTTCTGATGGGACATTATAAACATCACTGTAATGTCTGGACCTCCCACTGTTCTGATGGGACATTATAAACATCACTGTAATGTCTGGACCTCCCACTGTTCTGATGGGACATTATAAACATCTCTGTAATGTCTGGACCTCCCACTGTTCTGATGAGACATTATAAACATCACTGTAATGTCTGGACCTCCCACTGTTCTGATGGGACATTATAAACATCACTGTAATGTCTGGACCTCCAACTGTTCTGATGGGACATTATAAACATCACTGTAATGTCTGGACCTCCCACTGTTCTGATGGGACATTATAAACATCACTGTAATGTCTGGACCTCCCACTGTTCTGATGGGACATTATAAACATCACTGTAATGTCTGGACCTCCCACTGTTCTGATGGGACATTATAAACATCACTGTAATGTCTGGGCCTCCCACTGTTCTGATGAGACATTATAAACATCACTGTAATGTCTGGACCTCCCACTGTTCTGATGGGACATTATAAACATCACTGTAATGTCTGGACCTCCCACTGTTCTGATGAGACATTATAAACATCACTGTAATGTCTGGACCTCCCACTGTTCTGATGGGACATTATAAACATCACTGTAATGTCTGGACCTCCCACTGTTCTGATGAGACATTATAAACATCACTGTAATGTCTGGACCTCCCACTGTTCTGATGAGACATTATAAACATCACTGTAATGTCTGGACCTCCCACTGTTCTGATGAGACATTATAAACATCACTGTAATGTCTGGACCTCCCACTGTTCTGATGAGACATTATAAACATCACTGTAATGTCTGGACCTCCCACTGTTCTGATGAGACATTATAAACATCACTGTAATGTCTGGACCTCCCACTGTTCTGATGGGACATTATAAACATCACCTACTGTTTAAAGGGTTAATCTGGGTTTGGTACATCCATTTTTTAAAAACATTTAAATTATTTCTATATTAGGTGGCGTTGTTTCTTGAAGAATGTAAGGTATAAATGCCGATCACTCAGTTGTTTGCAAGTGGCTGGGTTGACTTGTTATTTTTCAAATCCTAGATTGCCCCTTTTAAAGGATCAAATGTTTATTTTTAGTCTTGGAGTGCAGGCATGAATCCCTAATGCCCTTTAAATGAGTAGACCTGATGTTGATTGAAACTCTCCATTTTGTTTTCACTGTGTACCTCCCTGATGGGGCGGCCTAACTCAGAGAGGTTTAGATTGTGTTAGTGTATAATCAGCACGTGTGTGTGACAGGAAGCCTGCTCCTGTGTGTGTGTGTGTGTGTGTGTGTGTGTGTGTGTGTGTGTGTGTGTGTGTGTGTGTGTGTGTGTGTGTGTGTGTGTGTGTGTGTGTGTGTGTGTGTGTGAAGTTGTGTCAAGGGGCCCCAGTAAGGGCAGGAATAATATTCATAAGCAGTCACTACCTACACACACACACACACACACACACACACACACACACACACACACACACACACACACACACACACACACTTCTCTGCCCTCGGGATAATCTACCCCTCTGTTTGTTTTTACAAAAATGTTTTACTCAGACAAAATCTATCTGCTACATCTCTCTCTCTCTCTCTGTCTCTCTCTCTCTCTGTCTCTCTCTCTCTCTCTGTCTCTCTCTCTCTCTCTCTCTCTCTGTCTCTCTCTCTCTCTGTCTCTCTCTCTCTCTCTCTCTCTCTCTGTCTCTCTCTCTCTCTCTGTCTCTCTCTCTCTCTCTCTCTGTCTCTCTCTCTCTCTCTCTCTCTCTCTGTCTCTCTCTCTCTCTGTCTCTCTCTCTCTCTCTCTCTCTCTCTCTCTCTGTCTCTCTCTCTCTCTCTCTCTCTCTCTGTCTCTCTCTCTCTCTCTCTCTCTCTGTCTCTCTCTCTCTCTCTCTCTGTCTCTCTCTCTGTCTCTCTCTCTCTGTCTCTCTGTCTCTCTCTCTCTCTCTGTCTCTCTCTCTCTCTCTGTCTCTCTCTCTCTGTCTCTCTCTCTCTCTCTGTCTCTCTCTGTCTCTCTCTCTCTCTGTCTCTCTCTCTCTCTCTCTCTCTCTCTCTCTCTCTCTCTCTCTCTCTCTCTCTCTCTCTCTCTGCCAGTTCTCTTCTCTACCACAAGGTCAGCTGAGTGGGTGAAAATGTTTTTGTTAGTTGTTTTAAGCAGTCATTCTCCCTCCAGTGAGTCAACGGCAGGCTGGCGTTGTGGAGGCCTAGTCCACGTTCTAATGCTCCGTGTGTTTGACGGGGTTGGAATGAGGGGGATTGTGTTCATAACGATACAGGGTGCAGAACACTACCAGTAGACTAACAGCTACAGTCCTCTCTAGCTCCGCCTCTTCCTCCCCTTCACCTCTCTCTGTTGGTACTCTCATGTTTTCTCCCACATTCTCTTGGCCGTTATCCACAGAAATGGAGCTGGTAGTCGATGGTGTTGAGAAGTTGTGTTAGTTGCTAACATTCTTCAACGGTAGCCTATATTGGTGTTTGCACTAACTCCCCCACTACCCTTCAGTTGCTACTTGGCTGTGTGCCATCCCGGCCTGCCTTTCTGCTGAAGACGTGTAGGTGTGCTGGGCAGGGTGACTCGTCCAGGGGCCCCCGGCTAAGAATAGGCCAGGAAGGAATGTGACAGCCATGAAGATCCTTCATCTGAGAGAGACGGCGGGGGGAGAGATGGAGGGAGAGAGGAAGGGAGGGAGAGAGGGAGGGAGAGAGAGAAAGAACGGTCAGATAAGGTTGGGGTCTAGCTGAGGGTAAACAGCCTCAAGGGAACTTCAGACACACACAGCAAGCTGAACTGACCGTCCACACTCTCTCTGTGTCTTTCGCTCTCTCTCGGTCTCTTGGTCTCTGTGTGTGGTTCTCTCGGTCTTTGTGTGTGGTTCTCTCGGTCTCTGTGTGTGGTTCACTCTCTGTCTCTCGGTCTCTGTGTGTGGTTCCCTCTCTGTCTCTCGGTCTCTGTGTGGTTCTCTCTCTCTCTCTGTCTCTTTGTGTGCGGTTCTCTCTGTCTCTGTGTGCGGTTCTCTCTCTATTTCTCTGTCTCTTTGTGTGCGGTTCTCTCTATCTCTGTGTGTGGTTCTCTCTCTATCTCTCGATCTCTCTGTCTCTGTGTGTGGTTCTCTCTCTGTCGCTCTGTCTCTGTGTGTGGTTCTCTCTCTGTCGCTCTGTCTCTGTGTGGTTCTCTCGCTGTCTCTTGGTCTCTCTGTCTCTGTGTGTGGTTCTCTCTTTGTTTCTGTTGCTCGGTCTCTTTGTCTCTGTGTGTGGTTCTCTGTCTCTGTGTGTGGTTCTCTCTCTCTGTCTGTGTGTGGTTCTCTCTCTGTCTCTCAGTCTCTCTGTCTGTGTGTGGTTCTCTGTCTGTGTGTTGTTCTCTCTCTGTGTCTGTGTGTGGTTCTCTGTCTCTACGTGTGGTTCTGTCTCTGTGTGTGGTTCTCTCTCTGTCTCTGTGTGTGGTTCTCTCTCTGTCTCTGTGTGTGGTTCTCTCTCCTCCATCCATCCCCTCTGCTCATGGAGAGTAGAACTCAGAACAAAGCACTGCCCGTCAGGCCCTTTGCCTTGCTGGGTAAAAAAAGCAGAGACCAGAGATGGTTCACATGTCAGACAGAGAGACACCATGGTGTTTATGTTTGATCTCTTTCTAGAGAAAGAGAGGAGGGGGGGGTAGAGGGAGAGAGAAGTAGAGAGGGAAATTGAAGGAGAGAGGACTGAGGGACAGAGAGAGGACTAAGGAGGGACAGAGGGAAGGAGAGAGGACTAAGGAGGGACTGAGAGAGGACTAAGGAGGGACTGAGAGAGGACTAAGGAGGGACAGAGGGAGGACTAAGGAGAGACAGAGGGAAGAAGAGAGGACTAAGGAGGGACTGAGAGAGGACTAAGGAGGGACTGAGGGAGGACTAAGGAGAGACAGAGGGAAGAAGAGAGGACTAAGGAGGGACTGAGAGAGGACTAAGGAGGGACAGAGAGAGGACTAAGGAGGGACAGAGAGAGGACTAAGGAGGGACCGAGGGAAGGAGAGAGGACTAAGGAGGGACAGAGAGAGGACTAAGGAGGGACCGAGGGAAGGAGAGAGGACTAAGGAGGGACAGAGGGAAGGAGAGAGGACTAAGGAGGGACAGAGAGAGGACTAAGGAGGGACAGAGAGAGGACTAAGGAGGGACAGAGGGACAGAGAGAGGACTAAGGAGGGACAGAGGGAAGGAGAGAGGACTAAGGAGGGACAGAGAGAGGACTAAGGAGGGACAGAGAGAGGACTAAGGAGGGACAGAGGGAAGGAGAGAGGACTAAGGAGGGACAGAGAGAGGACTAAGGAGGGACAGAGAGAGGACTAAGGAGGGACAGAGAGAGGACTAAGGAGGGACAGAGAGAGGACTAAGGAGGGACAGAGAGGACTAAGGAGGGACAGAGAGAGGACTAAGGAGGGACAGAGAGAGGACTAAGGAGGGACAGAGAGAGGACTAAGGAGGGACAGAGAGAGGACTAAGGAGGGACAGAGAGAGGACTAAGGAGGGACAGAGGGAAGGGAGAGAGGACTAAGCATGGCCAGCCTCTCTACATTCATTATGGAAGTATGTACTGTAGCTTGGAGACTGTGGGCAAGTGTTATTTGTCACATGCTTCCTGAACGACCGGTGTAGACTTACAGTGACATGCTTCCTAAACAACCGGTGTAGACTAACAGTGACATGCTTCCTGAACAACCGGTGTAGACTAACAGTGACATGCTTCCTAAACAACCGGTGTAGACTAACAGTGACATGCTTCCTAAACAACCGGTGTAGACTAACTGTGACATGCTTCCTAAACAACCGGTGTAGACTAACAGTGACATGCTTCCTAAACAACCGGTGTAGACTAACAGTGACATGCTTCCTAAACAACCGGTGTAGACTAACAGTGACATGCTTCCTGAACAACCGGTGTAGACTAACAGTGACATGCTTCCTAAACAACCGGTGTAGACTAACAGTGACATGCTTCCTAAACAACCGGTGTAGACTAACAGTGACATGCTTCCTAAACAACCGGTGTAGACTAACAGTGACATGCTTCCTAAACAACCGGTGTAGACGAACAGTGACATGCTTCCTAAACAACCGGTGTAGACGAACAGTGACATGCTTCCTAAACAACCGGTGTAGACTAACAGTGACATGCTTCCTAAACAACCGGTGTAGACTAACAGTGACATGCTTCCTAAACAACCGGTGTAGACTAACAGTGACATGCTTCCTAAACAACGGGTGTAGACTAACAGTGACATGCTTCCTGAACAACCGGTGTAGACTAACAGTGACATGCTTCCTAAACAACCGGTGTAGACTAACAGTGACATGCTTCCTAAACAACCGGTGTAGACTAACAGTGACATGCTTCCTAAACAACCGGTGTAGACTAACAGTGACATGCTTCCTAAACAACCGGTGTAGACTAACAGTGACATGCTTCCTAAACAACCGGTGTAGACTAACAGTGACATGCTTCCTAAACAACCGGTGTAGACTAACAGTGACATGCTTCCTAAACAACCGGTGTAGACTAACAGTGACATGCTTCCTAAACAACCGGTGTAGACTAACAGTGACATGCTTCCTAAACAACCGGTGTAGACTAACAGTGACATGCTTCCTAAACAATCGGTGTAGACTAACAGTGACATGCTTCCTAAACAACCGGTGTAGACTAACAGTGACATGCTTCCTAAACAACCGGTGTAGACTAACAGTGACATGCTTCCTAAACAACCGGTGTAGACTAACAGTGACATGCTTCCTAAACAACCGGTGTAGACTAACAGTGACATGCTTCCTGAATAACCGGTGTAGACTAACAGTGACATGCTTCCTAAACAACCGGTGTAGACTAACAGTGACATGCTTCCTAAACAACCGGTGTAGACTAACAGTGACATGCTTCCTAAACAACCAGTGTAGACTAACAGTGACATGCTTCCTAAACAACCGGTGTAGACTAACAGTGACTTACTGCTTACTGACGGGTCCTTTTCCAACAATGCAGCGTTACAGATAAAATAGGAAATAGGGTACAGGAAGTACCAGTACTGAGTCAATGTGCAGGGGCATGACTATATACAGGAAGTACCAGTACTGAGTCAATGTGCAGGGCCATGACTATATACCTGAAGTACCAGTACTGACTCAATGTGCAGGGGTATGAGGTAATAACATGGTTATATACAGGAAGTACCAGTACTGAGTCAATGCAGGGGTATGAGGTAATAACATGGTTATGTACAGGAAGTACCAGTACTGAGTCAATGCAGGGGTATGAGGTAATAACATGGCTATATACAGGAAGTACCAGTACTGAGTCAATGCAGGGGTATGAGGTAATAACATGGCTATATACAGGAAGTACCAGTACTGAGTCAATGCAGGGGTATGAGGTAATAACATGGCTATATACAGGAAGTACCAGTACTGAGTTGATGTGTTGGGGTATGAGGTAATAACATGGCTATATACAGGAAGTACCAGTACTGAGTCAATGCAGGGGTATGAGGTAATAACATGGCTATATACAGGAAGTACCAGTACTGAGTCAATGTGCAGGGGTATGAGGTAATAACATGGTTATATACAGGAAGTACCAATACTGAGTCAATGTGCAGGGGTATGAGGTAATAACATGGTTATATACAGGAAGTACCAGGTAATAACATGACTATATACAGGAAGTACCAATTCTGAGTCAATGCAGGGGTATGAGGTAATTGAGGTTGATATGTACATTTAAATAGGGGTAAAGTGACGAGGCAACAGGATAGATAATAGACGGTAGCAGCCTTGTGTGTGTGGCGGCAGTGTGCATGTAGGTAGAGTCCGGTGAGTAGGTAGAGTCCGGTGAGTAGGTAGAGTCCGGTGAGTAGGTAGAGTCCGGTGAGTAGGTAGAGTCCGGTGAGTAGGTAGAGTCCGGAGAGTAGGTAGAGTCCGGTGAGTAGGTAGAGTCCGGTGAGTAGGTAGAGTCCGGAGAGTAGGTAGAGTCCGGAGATTAGGTAGAGTCCGGCGAGTAGGTAGAGTCCGGCGAGTAGGTAGAGTCCGGCGAGTAGGTAGAGTCCGGCGAGTAGGTAGAGTCCGGCGAGTAGGTAGAGTCCGGCGAGTAGGTAGAGTCCGGCGAGTAGGTAGAGTCCGGCGAGTAGGTAGAGTCCGGCGAGTGTGGGTAGAGTCCGGCGAGTGTGGGTAGAGTCCGGCGAGTGTGGGTAGAGTCCGGCGAGTGTGGGTAGAGTCCGGCGAGTGTGGGTAGAGTCCGGCGAGTGTGGGTAGAGTCCGGCGAGTGTGGGTAGAGTCCGGCGAGTGTGGGTAGAGTCCGGCGAGTGTGGGTAGAGTCCGGCGAGTGTGGGTGGAGTCCAGCGAGTGTGGGTGGAGTCCAGTGAGTTCTCTAGTCTATTTGCGTCATGTGGTTTCTCTAGTCTAGTTGCATCATGTGGTTTCTCTAGTCTAGAGTCCGGTGAGTAGGTAGAGTCCAGCGAGTGTGGGTAGAGTCCAGCGAGTGTGGGTAGAGTCCAGCGAGTGTGGGTAGAGTCCAGCGAGTGTGGGTAGAGTCCAGCGAGTGTGGGTAGGGTGTGAACTTTTCTCTAGGTACAGGTCTAGGATCAGATCAGATCCCCCTCCCCCAATCCTAACATTAACCATTAGTGGGGAAAATGCTAAACAGACCCAGGATTAGTGTCTAGAGGTAATTTCACCTACCAGCCAGAGAAGCCAGGACTTCCCCCCCAGTCAGGTGAGTCTGTTGGTTGGAGGCAGCGCCTGGTGGTATGGCACAGAGCTGTGTGTGTGTGTGTGCGTGTGTGTGTGTGTGTGTGTGATACTGCATGTACGCAGGCGCATGTAGATTTGGTGTCCTCCCCCTCTACATGTAGATTTGGTGTCTTCCCTCTCTACATGTGGATTTGGTGTCCTCCCCCTCTACATGTGGGGGCGTCAAGGTTCATGAAGGATTTGTTTTCATTTCTGTCAGCCTACAGGAAGCCTTCTAAACGGTTGATCATTTATCCTGTTCTCTCTCTCACACACACACACACACACACACACACACACACACACACACACACACACACACACACACACACACACACACACACACACACACACACACACGCACACACACGCACACTGTTAAGACAACACTCTCTGGTTCTATAATCACTCATTGTTTACTACGTAGTGGAAACCACCCACCCAGAGTATTTGGTTGTTGTCACGGTGATGGTGAGACTTTAAATGGTAATAGTCTGTCTGGCTGCTTTGTCTGGGTAACCTGAGACCTTGAGGGAACCAGGTTACCTGATAACTGGACTGCTTTGTCTGTGTAACCTGACACCTTGATGGAACCAGGTTACCTGATCAGCTGCTTTGTCTGGGTAACCTGAGACCTTGAGGGAACCAGGTTACCTGATTGGCTGCTTTGTCTGGGTAACCTGAGACCTTGAGGGAACCAGGTTACCTGATAACTGGACTGCTTTGTCTGGGTAACCTGACACCTTGAGGGAACCAGGTTACCTGATCAGCTGCTTTGTCTGGGTAACCTGACACCTTGAGGGAACCAGGTTACCTGATAACTGGACTGCTTTGTCTGGGTAACCTGACACCTTGAGGGAACCAGGTTACCTGATCAGCTGCTTTGTCTGGGTAACCTGACACCTTGAGGGAACCAGGTTACCTGATAACTGGACTGCTTTGTCTGGGTAACCTGACACCTTGAGGGAACCAGGTTACCTGATCAGCTGCTTTGTCTGGGTAACCTGAGACCTTGAGGGAACCAGGTTACCTGATTGGCTGCTTTGTCTGGGTAACCTGACACCTTGATGGAACCAGGTTACCTGATCAGCTGCTTTGTCTGGGTAACCTGAGACCTTGAGGGAACCAGGTTACCTGATTGGCTGCTTTGTCTGGGTAACCTGAGACCTTGAGGGAACCAGGTTACCTGATAACTGGACTGCTTTGTCTGGGTAACCTGACACCTTGATGGAACCAGGTTACCTGATAACTGGACTGCTTTGTCTGGGTAACCTGACACCTTGAGGGAACCAGGTTACCTGATAACTGGACTGCTTTGTCTGGGTAACCTGACACCTTGAGGGAACCAGGTTACCTGATCAGCTGCTTTGTCTGTGTAACCTGACACCTTGAGGGAACCAGGTTACCTGATAACTGGACTGCTTTGTCTGGGTAACCTGACACCTTGAGGGAACCAGGTTACCTGATCAGCTGCTTTGTCTGTGTAACCTGACACCTTGATGGAACCAGGTTACCTGATCAGCTGCTTTGTCTGGGTAACCTGAGACCTTGAGGGAACCAGGTTACCTGATTGGCTGCTTTGTCTGGGTAACCTGAGACCTTGAGGGAACCAGGTTACCTGATCAGCTGCTTTGTCTGGGTAACCTGACACCTTGAGGGAACCAGGTTACCTGATAGCTGGGCTTAGCTGGGTTGTGTCATGTAGCTAGTCACTCATTTCAATGTGTTCCAGTAAATCACTGTAGCTCCAAATCTTAAATCATCTTGTTGTATCATATCAAATAAACAGATGTTTAACTGTCCATTGTTGGGTTGTGTGGAATTATATTTGTGTGTGTGTGTGTGTGTGTGTGTATGTGTGTGTGTGTGTGTGTGTGTGTGTGTGTGTGTGTGTGTGGTGTGTGTGTGGTGTGTGTGTGTTATCAATCCCTAATGTGTCCAAGGCCTTTCTGTCAGCAGAGAGACTGCCTCTACAACCTATTTCTGAAAGTAGGTTCGTTTCAAATGTAGGTTCTAATATGGAGCTAGTGGTTGCGTGTGTAGGTTCTAATATGGAGCTAGTGGTTCTCTGTATGTAGGTTCTAATATGGAGCTAAAGGTTCTCTGTGCGTAGGTTCTAATATGGAGTTAGTGGTTCTCTGTGTGTAGGTTCTAATATGGAGCTAGAGGTTCTCTGTGCGTAGGTTCTAATATGGAGCTAGTGGTTCTCTGTGTGTAGGTTCTAATATGGAGCTAGTGGTTCTCTGTGTGTAGGTTCTAATATGGAGCTAGTGGTTCTCTGTGCGTAGGTTCTAATATGGAGCTAGTGGTTCTCTGTGCGTAGGTTCTAATATGGAGCTAGTGGTTCTCCGTGTGTAGGTTCTAATATGGAGCTAAAGGTTCTCTGTGTGTAGGTTCTAATATGGAGCTAGAGGTTCTCTGTGCGTAGGTTCTAATATGGAGCTAGTGGTTCTCTGTGTGTATGTTCTAATATGGAGCTAGTGGTTCTCTGTGTGTAGGTTCTAATATGGAGCTAAAGATTCTCTCTGCGTAGGTTCTAATATGAGGCTAGTGGTTCTCTGTGCGTAGGTTCTAATATGGAGCTAGAGGTTCTCTGTACGTAGGTTCTAATATGGAGCTAGAGGTTCTCTGTGTGTAGGTTCTAATATGGAGCTAGTGGTTCTCTGTACGTAGGTTCTGATATGGAGCTAGTGGTTCTCTGTACGTAGGTTCTAATATGGAGCTAGTGGTTCTCTGTACATAGGTTCTAATATGGAGCTAGAGGTTCTCTGTACGTAGGTTCTAATATGGAGCTAGTGGTTCTCTGTGTGTAGGTTCTAATATGGAGCTAGTGGTTCTCTGTATGTAGGTTCTAATATGGAGCTAGTGGTTCTCTGTACGTAGGTTCTAATATGGAGCTAGTGGTTCTCTGTACGTAGGTTCTAATATGGAGCTAGAGGTTCTCTGTACGTAGGTTCTAATATGGAGCTAGTGGTTCTCTGTACGTAGGTTCTAATATGGAGCTAGAGGTTCTCTGTACGTAGGTTCTAATATGGAGCTAGAGGTTCTCTGTATGTAGGTTCTAATATGGAGCTAGTGGTTCTCTGTACGTAGGTTCTAATATGGAGCTAGTGGTTCTCTGTACGTAGGTTCTAATATGGAGCTAGAGGTTCTCTGTACGTAGGTTCTAATATGGAGCTAGTGGTTCTCTGTACGTAGGTTCTAATATGGAGCTAGAGGTTCTCTGTACGTAGGTTCTAATATGGAGCTAGAGGTTCTCTGTACGTAGGTTCTAATATGGAGCTAGTGGTTCTCTGTGTGTAGGTTCTAATATGGAGCTAGAGGTTCTCTGTGTGTAGGTTCTAATATGGAGCTAGAGGTTCTCTGTACGTAGGTTCTAATATGGAGCTAGAGGTTCTCTGTGTGTAGGTTCTAATATGGAGCTAGAGGTTCTCTGTACGTAGGTTCTAATATGGAGCTAGAGGTTCTCTGTACGTAGGTTCTAATATGGAGCTAGTGGTTCTCTGTGTGTAGGATCTAATATGGAGCTAGAGGTTCTCTGTGTGTAGGTTCTAATATGGAGCTAGAGGTTCTCTGTACGTAGGTTCTAATATGGAGCTAGAGGTTCTCTGTACGTAGGTTCTAATATGGAGCTAGAGGTTCTCTGTACTTAGGTTCTAATATGGAGCTAGAGGTTCTCTGTACGTAGGTTCTAATATGGAGCTAGAGGTTCTCTGTGTGTAGGTTCTAATATGGAGCTAGAGGTTCTCTGCACGTAGGTTCTAATATGGAGCTAGAGGTTCTCTGTACGTAGGTTCTAATATGGAGCTAGTGGTTCTCCGTGTGTAGGTTCTAATATGGAGCTATAGGTTCTCTGTACGTAGGTTCTAATATGGAGCTAGAGGTTCTCTGTACGTAGGTTCTAATATGGAGCTAGTGGTTCTCCGTGTGTAGGTTCTAATATGGAGCTATAGGTTCTCTGTACGTAGGTTCTAATATGGAGCTAGAGGTTCTCTGTACGTAGGTTCTAATATGGAGCTAGTGGTTCTCTGTACGTAGGTTCTAATATGGAGCTAGAGGTTCTCTGTACGTAGGTTCTAATATGGAGCTAGAGGTTCTCTGTACGTAGGTTCTAATATGGAGCTAGAGGTTCTCTGTATGTAGGTTCTAATATGGAGCTAGTGGTTCTCTGTACGTAGGTTCTAATATGGAGCTAGAGGTTCTCTGTACGTAGGTTCTAATATGGAGCTAGAGGTTCTCTGTACGTAGGTTCTAATATGGAGCTAGAGGTTCTCTGTACGTAGGTTCTAATATGGAGCTAGTGGTTCTCTGTACGTAGGTTCTAATATGGAGCTAGAGGTTCTCTGTACGTAGGTTCTAATATGGAGCTAGAGTTTCTCTGTACGTAGGTTCTAATATGGAGCTAGAGGTTCTCTGTACGTAGGTTCTAATATGGAGCTAGTGGTTCTCTGTACGTAGGTTCTAATATGGAGCTAGGGGTTCTCGGTACGTAGGTTCTAATATGGAGCTAGAGGTTCTCTGTACGTAGGTTCTAATATGGAGCTAGAGGTTCTCTGTGCGTAGGTTCTAATATGGAGCTAGAGGTTCTCTGTACGTAGGTTCTAATATGGAGCTAGAGGTTCTCTGTACGTAGGTTCTAATATGAAGCTAGAGGTTCTCTGTACGTAGGTTCTAATATGGAGCTAGAGGTTCTCTGTACGTAGGTTCTAATATGGAGCTAGAGGTTCTCTGTACGTCTGCCTCAGAGTGCTGAAGGAAGACACAATGGCCGCCTTGGCAAATTCTTTTTTGTTTTATGAAAGATTGAGTAGGCAGATATAGCCTGGAGCGCGCACACACACACACACACACACACACACACACACACACACACACACACACACACACACACACACACACACACACGGCTGCTTGTACAAACACACACACAGATACGTATATGCACGCACGCATACACACACGTATACACACACACACACACACACGGCTGCTTGTACACACACACACACACACACACACACACAGAATCTTGACGCCCCATTTATCTGGTTAATACTCTCTACCGTCGCTCAGGTATCAGCCAGCCAGTCAGTCAGCCCCCATCGTCAACACAGACTCTATATGTTTTGATTTGTATTGCCCCACCCTCCTCTTCTCACCTGCAGCACACCTCCTCTTCACTGTCATCTCGTCTTCTCTGTTACCCGGCATGGAGCTCAGTGTCAAGACCGAGCAGGGTTCTGTGAGGTGACTTCATCTCTCTGTCTTTCTCTCTCTCTCGGTCTCTGTTTCTGTCCCTCCCTCTCTCTCCCTCTCTGTCTCTGTCCCTCCCTCTCTGTCTCTCTGTCCCTCCCTCTCTGTCTCTCTCTGTGTTTGTCTCTCCCTCTGTCTCTCACTCTGTCTCTCCCTCTGTCTCTCTACCTCTCCCTCTCTCTGTCTCTTTCTCCCTCTCTGTCTCTGTCTCTGTCTCTGTCTCTCTCTCTCTGTCTGTTTTGTAAAGCAATGTAGTAATTGCAGCATCCATGCTTTACTCACTACTCTCAGCCTGATCTGAAGTGTGTTGGAGTCCTCTCTCATGTACTGTCATCTGTAGTGTGTTGGAGTCCTCTCTACTAATGTACTGTCATCTATAGTGTGTTGGAGTCCTCTCTACGAATGTACTGTCATCTGTAGTGTGTTGTAGTCCTCTCTACTGGACTGTCATCTGTAGTGTGTTGGAGTCATCTCTACTAATGTACTGTCATCTGTAGTGTGTTGGAGTCCTCTCTACTAATGTACTGTCATCTGTAGTGTGTTGGAGTCCTCTCTACTGGACTGTCATCTGTAGTGTGTTGGAGTCATCTCTACTAATGTACTGTCATCTGTAGTGTGTTGGAGTTCTCTCTGCTAATGTACTGTCATCTGTAGTGTGTTGGAGTCCTCTCTACTAATGTACTGTCATCTGTAGTGTGTTGGAGTCATCTCTACTAATGCACTGTCATCTGTAGTGTGTTGGAGTCCTCTCTAATGTACTGTCATCTGTAGTGTGTTGGAGTCCTCTCTACTAATGTACTGTCATCTGTAGTGTGTTGGAGTTCTCTCTACTAATGTACTGTCATCTATAGTGTGTTGGAGTCCTCTCTAATGTACTGTCATCTGTAGTGTGTTGGAGTCCTCTCTACTGGACTGTCATCTGTAGTGTGTTGTTGTCATCTCTACTAATGTACTGTCATCTGTAGTGTGTTGGAGTCCTCTCTAATGTAGTGTCATCTGTAGTGTGTTGGAGTCCTCTCTACTAATGTACTGTCATCTGTAGTGTGTTGGAGTCCTCTCTACTGGACTGTCATCTGTAGTGTGTTGTTGTCATCTCTACTAATGTACTGTCATCTGTAGTGTGTTGGAGTCCTCTACTAATGTACTGTCATCTGTAGTGTGTTGGAGTCATCTCTACTAATGTACTGTCATCTATAGTGTGTTGGAGTCCTCTCTAATGTAGTGTCATCTGTAGTGTGTTGGAGTCCTCTCTAATGTAGTGTCATCTGTAGTGTGTTGGAGTCCTCTCTACTAATGTACTGTCATCTGTAGTGTGTTGGAGTCCTCTCTACTAATTTACTGTCATCTGTAGTGTGTTGGAGTCCTCTCTACTAATGGACTGTCATCTGTAGTGTGTTGGAGTCCTCTCTAATGTACTGTCATCTGTAGTGTGTTGGAGTCCTCTCTACTGGACTGTCATCTGTAGTGTGTTGGAGTCATCTCTACTAATGTACTGTCATCTGTAGTGTGTTGTAGTCCTCTCTAATGTAGTGTCATCTGTAGTGTGTTGGAGTCCTCTCTAATGTAGTGTCATCTGTAGTGTGTTGGAGTCCTCTCTACTAATGTACTGTCATCTGTAGTGTGTTGTAGTCATCACTACTAATGTACTGTCATCTGTGGTGTGTTGTAGTCATCACTAATGTACTGTCATCTGTGGTGTGTTGTAGTCATCACTAATGTACTGTCATCTGTGGTGTGTTGTAGTCATCACTAATGTAGTGTCATCTGTAGTGTGTTGGAGTCCTCTCTACTAATGTACTGTCATCTGTAGTGTGTTGGAGTCCTCTCTACTAATGTACTGTCATCTATAGTGTGTTGGAGTCCTCTCTAATGTACTGTCATCTGTAGTGTGTTGGAGTCCTCTCTACTAATGTACTGTCATCTATAGTGTGTTGGAGTCCTCTCTACTGGACTGTCATCTGTAGTGTGTTGGAGTCCTCTCTAATGTACTGTCATCTGTAGTGTGTTGGAGTGCATTTGAATGACAAAGCATCCATATTGAATCTCTGTCTCTCTCTCCTCTGCAGGCTGATGTGAGGAGACCATGATGAGGACAGGCCATGGTGAGAAGGTGTGACTCAGGACCCAGTGCTGAGGAGGGCACCTGGAACATTGATGGATACTGGATATAGGTTAGGCCTGTGTGCTATATGTCAATGTCAGCAACTAGCTGGGACTGGATATAGGGGACTAGAGATAGACTAGTAGTGGTTAGATATAGGGCACTAGAGAGACTAGTAGTGGTTAGATATAGGGCACTAGAGAGACTAGTAGTGGTTAGATATAGGGCACTAGAGACAGACTAGTAGTGGTTAGATATAGGGGACTAGAGATAGACTAGTAGTGGTTAGATATAGGGCACTAGATAGACTAGTAGTGGTTAGATATAGGGCACTAGAGAGACTAGTAGTGGTTAGATATAGGGCACTAGAGAGACTAGTAGTGGTTAGATATAGGGCACTAGAGACAGACTAGTAGTGGTTAGATATAGGGGACTATAGATAGATAGACTAGTAGTGGTTAGATATAGGGCACTAGAGAGACTAGTAGTGGTTAGATATAGGGGACTAGAGATAGACTAGTAGTGGTTAGATATAGGTCACTAGAGACAGACTAGTAGTGGTTAGATATAGGTCACTAGAGACAGACTAGTAGTGGTTAGATATAGGGGACTATAGATAGACTAGTAGTGGTTAGATATAGGGCACTAGAGAGACTAGTAGTGGTTAGATATAGGGGACTAGAGAGACTAGTAGTGGTTAGATATAGGGGACTAGAGATAGACTAGTAGTGGTTTGATATAGGTCACTAGAGACAGACTAGTAGTGGTTAGATATAGGGGACTATAGATAGACTAGTAGTGGTTTGATATGGGGCACTATAGATAGACTAGTAGTGGTTAGATATAGGGGAATAGAGACAGACTAGTAGTGGTTAGATATAGGGCACTAGAGACAGACTAGTAGTGGTTAGATATAGGGCACTAGAGAGACTAGTAGTGGTTTGATATAGGGCACTAGAGAGACGAGTAGTGGTTAGATATAGGGGACTAGAGATAGACTAGTAGTGGTTAGATATAGGGGAATAGAGACAGACTAGTAGTGGTTAGATATAGGGGAATAGAGACAGACTAGTAGTGGTTAGATATAGGGGAATAGAGACAGACTAGAAGTGGTTAGATATAGGGGAATAGAGACAGACTAGTAGTGGTTAGATATAGGGGACTAGAGATAGACTAGTAGTGGTTAGATATAGGGGACTAGAGAGACTAGTAGTGGTTAGATATAGGGGACTAGAGAGACTAGTAGTGGTTAGATATAGGGGACTAGAGACAGACTAGTAGTGGTTAGATATAGGTCACTAGAGACAGACTAGTAGTGGTTAGATATAGGGGAATAGAGACAGACTAGTAGTGGTTTGATATAGGGCACTAGAGATAGACTAGTAGTGGTTAGATATAGGATATAAGGGAGTTAGTGTGGTGGTGTTATTACAGCCTGCCCCCTGCTGGCCGTTTTGGGGAAGTACAGCATCATCCTAAGGCAAATGTGTAAAAAAAAAAAAAAAAAAAAGTCATTTACTTACAGTAGTGAGTTCATACATTATCCTACTTTTCGCCGTACTGGTCCCCCATGGGAATCGAACCCACAACCCTGGAGTTGCAAGTACCATGCTGTTAATTTGTCTTGATACCTGTTTGATCTGAAATGCAGACACGTGATGGTAAAGTTTCCAGGGATCCTCACAGTGTCAGCTTGTCCAGGTCGCCGTTCCAGTCTGAGGGATAATGTCTGTGTTGTCTCTCCTCTGTCCTGTAGAGGTCAGATGGTGTTCTGAACGAGACATGGGTAGCTACTGTAGCTGTCCTGACAAAGACTTCGCTGATAAGCATCAGAGCAAATTCAAGGTGGGTCCCCTTCTCTTTTTCCTCTCTGTCTCTGCCTCCTCCCTCCCTCTGCCTCCTCCCTCCCTCTGCCCTCTCCCTCCCCCTGCCTCCTCCCTCCCTCTGCCTCCTCCCTCCCTCTGCCCTCTCCCTCCCCCTGCCCCCTCCCTCCCCCTGCCTCCTCCCTCCCTCTGCCTCCTCCCTCCCTCTGCCTCCTCCCTCCCTCTGCCTCCTCCCTCCCTCTGCCTCCTCCCTCCCTCTGCCCTCTCCCTCCCTCTGCCTCCTCCCTCCCTCTGCCCTCTCCCTCCCCCTGCCTCCTCCCCCCTCTGTTAAAGAACAAAAGGGAAAATAAATAAACATAAATATAGGTTGTATTTACAATGTTGTTTGTTCTTCACTGGTTGACCTTTTCTTGTGGCAACAGGTCACAAATCTTGCTGCTGTGATGTCACACTGTGGTATTTCACCCAGTAGATATGGGAGTTTATAAAAATTGTGTTTGTTTTCAAATTCTTTGTGGATCTGTGTAATCTGAGGGAAATATGTACCTCTAATATGGTCATACATTTGGCAGGAGGTTAGGAAGTGCAGCTCAGTTTCCACATAATTTTGTGGGCAGTGAGCACATAGCCGTTCTCTCTGTCTGTCTGTCTGTCTGTCTGTCTGTCTGTCTGTCTGTCTGTCTGTCTGTCTGTCTGTCTGTCTGTGGATAAGTACCAACTGCCAAGTTTCAACCTAAGACTAGCATGCATACACTCTATTACATTCTTTGTTTTCTTGTCCCTCCCTCCCTCCCTCTCTGTCCCTCCCTCTCTCCGTCCCCCCCCTCTCTGTCCCCCCTCCCTCTCTGTCCCTCCCTCCCTCCCTCTCTCTCTGCCCCCCCTCTCTGTCCCTCCCTCCTCCCTCTCTGCCCCCCCTCTCTGTCCCTCCCTCCCTCCGTCTCCCCCTCTCTGTCCCCCCTCCCTCTCTGTCCCTCCCTCCCTCTCTCTCTGTCCTCCCTCCTCTGTCCCTCCCTCCCTCTCTCTGCCCCCCCCCCTCTCTGTCCCTCCCTCCTCCCTCTCTGCCCCCCCTCTCTGTCCCTCCCTCCCTCCGTCTCCCCCTCTCTGTCCCCCCTCCCTCTCTGTCCCTCCCTCCCTCTCTCTCTGTCCTCCCCCTCTCTGTCCCTCCCTCCCTCTCTCTGCCCCCCCTCTCTGTCCCCCCCCTGTCCTCCCTGTGGTAAAGGATCATTTCTACCTCAGGGTATGTAGTAGTAGTGTTCTAACCAGGGCTTCTACAAGGACAGACAGACTGTCTGCAGTATAGTATGTGTACAGACAGGTACTGTACTGTGTTAGTCAGACCAGACACGGCTTGGCTTTAATGGCCAGCTAGGTTGGATCATGTGATACCAGTAATATAGCAACGGATGACTGGTCTGGTTGTTTCTGACATGTCAAATCATTAACCAGTCAGCCTGACTCTGGCCCTTTGCCTGCGACATAGCTGCTTTTGTCTACTGAGCTGTAGACCTGATGCTAGTGCTACTGCTAACACTGTGCTGTAGACCTGATGCTAGTGCTACTGCTAACACTGTGCTGTAGACCTGATGCTAGTGCTACTGCTAACACTGTGCTGTAGACCTGATGCTAGTGCTACGGCTAACACTGTGCTGTAGACCTGATGCTAGTGCTACTGCTAACACTGTGCTGTAGACCTGATGCTAGTGCTACTGCTAATACTGTGCTGTAGACCTGATGCTAGTGCTACGGCTAACACTGTGCTGCAGACCTGATGCTAGTGCCACTGCTAACACTGTCCTGTAGACCTGATGCTAGTGCTACTGCTAACACTGTGCTGTAGACCTGATGCTAGTGCTACTGCTAACACTGTGCTGTAGACCTGATGCTAGTGCTACTGCTAACACTGTCCTGTAGACCTGATGCTAGTGCTACTGCTAACACTGTGCTGTAGACCTGATGCTAGTGCTACGGCTAACACATGCTGTAGACCTGATGCTAGTGCTACTGCTAACACTGTACGGTACAGGGCTGTGTGGAGTGTTCCCCACGGACTCAGACTATATAGAGGGTCAACTGTTAGAAGAAGCTACAGTAGTAATTCTGATAAACCATTGAATCGGGTCATTCTGTGACCCTGTTAGTAAAACATTCATTAGAGATCACATGGATGGATACTTCAGGGTCTTTCTTCACAAAGTGTAATATGACGTTGAAGTGTCTTGTCACATCCATCCCAAATTGAGACCGAGATTTTCTCATTGTTTATCACAGACTCGTTTCACTGACGGTTTTCTCATCCGTTCCCTCTCTCTCTCTCTCTCTCTCTCTCTCTCTCTCTCTCTCTCTCTCTCTCTCTCTCTCTCTCTCTCTCTCTCTCTCTCTCTCTCTCTCTCTCTCTTTCCCTCTCTCTCTCTCTCTCTCTCTCTCTCTCTCTCTCTCTCTCTCTCTCTCTCTCTCTCTCTCTCTCTCTCTCTCTCTCTCTCTCTCTCTTTCTCTGTCTGTCTGTCTGTCTGTCTGTCTGTCTGTGTCTCTCTCTCTCTCTCTCTCTCTCTCTCTCTCTTTCTCTGTCTGTCTGTCTGTCTGTCTGTCTGTCTGTGTCTCTCTCTCTCTCTCTCTCTCTCTCTCTGTCTCTCTCTCTCTCTCTCTCTCTCTCTCTCTCTTTCTCTGTCTGTCTGTCTGTCTGTCTGTCTGTCTGTCTGTCTGTCTGTCTGTCTGTCTGTTTGTCTGTCTGTGTCTCTCTCTCTCTCTCTCTCTCTCTCTCTCTCCCCCCTCCCCCAGGTGATAAATGTGGATGACGATGGTAACGAGTTGGGCTCAGGCTTGATGGAGCTGACAGAGGAGGAGCTTATCCTCCACACCAGGAAACGTGACACCGTCAAGTGGCCTTACCTCTGTCTGCGTCGCTACGGTTACGACTCCAACCTCTTCTCCTTCGAGAGCGGGCGACGATGCCAGACTGGACAGGGTACGCACTGACCGTCAAATATTGCCTACTTTCTTCTCACATATTATCAATCAATCAAATGTATTTTATAAGGGAACCTCCCGAGTGGTGCAGCGGTCTAAGGCACTGCATCGCAGTGCTTGAGGCGTCACTACAGATCCGGGTTCGATCCTGGGCTGTGCCGCAGCCAGCTGCGACTGGGAGACCCATGAGGCAACGCACAATTGACCTAGCGTTGTCCGGGGTTAGCTGGCCGGGATGTCCGGTTTGGCTGGCCGGGATGTCCTTGTCCCATCGCCCACCAGCGACTCCTGTGGTGGGCCGGGCGCAGTGCACGCTGACACGGTCGCCAGGTGTACGGTGTTTCCTACGGAACGTTGGTGCGGCTGGCTTCCGGGTTAAGCAGGCAGTGAGTCAAGAAGCAGTGCGGCTTGGCAGGGTCGTGTTCCTCGACCTTCGCCTCTCCGTCCCAGGGTTACAGCGATGGGACTGTAACTATCAATTGGATGTCATGTAATTGGGGGTAATAATACAAAAATATAAATGTATTTCATGAGGCCCTTTTCACATCAGCAGCTGTCAGAAATTTCTTTACAGATACCCAGCCTAAAACCCTGAAGAGGCAGAAGTATCTCTCTTCCTCTTCCTCTCTTCATATTAGACTCTATGAACCCTGGACACCTGATAGATACACTGTGTTGTCAGTGTTGTTTTATCAAACTACTCCTGAGGTTGTAGTCAGTGAACTGTGCTGTGAGGTTGTAGTCAGTGAACTGTGCTGTGAGGTTGTAGTCAGTAGTCAGTGAACTGTGCTGTGAGGTTGTAGTCAGTGAACTGTGCTGTGAGGTTGTAGTCAGTGAACTGTGCTGTGAGGTTGTAGTCAGTGAACTGTGCTGTGAGGTTGTAGTCAGTGAACTGTGCTGTGAGGTTGTAGTCAGTAGTCAGTGAACTGTGCTGTGAGGTTGTAGTCAGTGAACTGTGCTGTGAGGTTGTAGTCAGTGAACTGTGCGGTGAGGTTGTAGTCAGTGAACTGTGCTATGAGGTTGTAGTCAGTGAACTGTGCTGAGAGGTTGTAGTCAGTGAACTGTGCTGTGAGGTTGTAGTCAGTGAACTGTGCTGTGAGGTTGTAGTCAGTGAACTGTGCTGTGAGGTTGTAGTCAGTGAACTGTGCTGTGAGGTTGTAGTCAGTGAACTGTGCTGTGAGGTTGTAGTCAGTGAACTGTGCTGTGAGGTTGTAGTCAGTGAACTGTGCTGAGAGGTTGTAGTCAGTGAACTATGCTGAGAGGTTGTAGTCAGTGAACTGTGCTGTGAGGTTGTAGTCAGTGAACTGTGCTGTGAGGTTGTAGTCAGTGAACTGTGCTGTGAGGTTGTAGTCAGTCTGTTTCTGCAGTTGGTAAGACTAGCCTATGCCACCTCAGACCTCTGGCCTGACTGAGTCGGTTTGTGCTGTAATGCCAAAATCCTTGTCACTGCAAACATGTTTGGCTTGGAAATGAGCAATGGAGTTGTCAAGAGCACAAAGAGATCTGGTACATTCTACCAAAGTCCCTCCCCGAGACACAATACTATAGCTGACAAAGTACCCGTAGGGTATAACTGACCCAGTACCAGTATCTGACCCAGTACCTGTAGGGTATATCTGACCCAGTACCTGTAGGGTATAGCTGACCCAGTACCTGTATCTGACCCAGTACCTGTAGGGTATAACTGACCCAGTACCCGTAGGGTATATCTGACCCAGTACCTGTAGGGTATAGCTGACCCAGTACCTGTAGGGTATAGCTGACCCAGTACCTGTAGGGTATACCTGACCCAGTACCTGTATCTGACCCAGTACCTGTAGGGTATAGCTGACCCAGTACCCGTAGGGTTTGCTGACCCAGTACCTGTAGGGTATATCTGACCCAGTACCTGTAGGGTATATCTGACCCAGTACCTGTAGGGTATAGCTGACCCAGTACCTGTAGGGCATATCTGACCCAGTACCTGTAGGGCATATCTGACCCAGTACCTGTAGGGCATATCTGACCCAGTACCTGTAGGTTATAGCTGACCCAGTACCTGTAGGGTATAACTGACCCAGTACCTGTAGGGTATAACTGACCCAGTACCTGTAGGGTATATCTGACCCAGTACCTGTAGGGTATAGCTGACCCAGTACCTG
>NW_027015912.1:0-20000 GCF_036934945.1 Oncorhynchus masou masou | reverse complement strand
TGAAGGTAACCTGGTCCCAGACCTGTTTGTGCCAGTCTGTCATGACAAGGACTTACACTGTGTCCTGAAGGTAACCTGGTCCCAGACCTGTTTGTGCCAGTCTGTGTCATGACAAGGAGTTACACTGTGGTCTGAAGGTAACCTGGTCCCAGACCTGTTTGTGCCAGTCTGTCATGACAAGGAGTGGCATGATGGCACAAGCAGACGGGTACCCAGGCTATACTGAAAGGGGACTGATGGTACCAGGTACACACCAATATAACACTATTTTATTCCTGAGGTCATTTGACACCTAATTAAAGAAGGGAGTGAAACACCCTTCTAGCCTGGTCCCAGATCAGTCTGTGCTCTTGTCTACTCCTTTGCTGTCATTGTCAAGGCAAACAATGAGTGACAGGGCGTTGCCATGACAGCACAAACACACTGGTACCCAGGCTACCTGTTATTCCAAGTGCCTGTGTAAGTTTAGCTTGCAGGTGATGTGCCAAACAGCGAGGTCTCTTTGAATGACGGACCTCCTCACCAATCTCTCTCTCGGTACCAATCTTTTACAGTGCTGATCATAAACTGAAATGGTGTTAAAGACAACACTCGTGTCGCTATTTGAAGCTGACTTCCTGTTGCCCTAATGGCTGTGGACTCCGATGGTGTGTTATGTTAGTGGGCCTACCAGGGTTGGGCTCAATTCCATTTCAATCCCAGTCCATTCAGGAAGTACACTGAAATTCCAATTCTCTTCAATGCTTTTCAACGAGGAACATGTGGATTTGGAACTTGGTTTGCTTTCTGAATTGACGGAATGGAATTGACCCCAAGCCTGGAGTCTTCGGCCATGTCTCGGGGTCAACGTCTTGGTACGCCACAGTCACTTTAGCCACTACTAGTGTACAGACAGATGGTGTGTTATGTATAAATGCCAAATGATGATGTTCCACAATGCAGCTGTACTAATGGGTTTGTTCCTGCTGGCTGTACTGAAAGTACCCAAATCCTACCGTTGGTGTTCCTGTGTGACATCATCATCATGTTCCAGGTTCCTTCCAGCAGGTTTGGGTTCCAATTTATTTGACTATTCAGTCAATTCAGAGAGTCGAAATTTGAAATTTCAGTTTTGTTTCCTGGATGGACAGAACTGAAAGGGAATTGACCCCCGACCCTGCAAACAATAGTCCATTTGTACAGGGGCCCCCTGGTGGTTGTTGTATAATGTCTGAGTTCAGTCTGAATGTTCCTTCTGAACGTCGCTGTGAACAAGGAAAAGAAAAGCACAGTGTTTTCCACACCATGCTGTCCGGCAGCCATGTTTCATAGGAGGAGTTTGGGTTCCATCGTTTCCTCTTCTGTTCTCTCATTGTATCATATTGTACAAATCATTATTATTGGGTTCCAACTTGCATTATGTTTTTTTCCACCTACATTTTATTAATTAAAAGAGTTCGTAAACTATAGGAATTGTACAAAAAGTACTTTAATAGATATTGTTTATTAAAGAAAGGAACTGTTCGTGGAAAACAATTATTATTTGCCAAACTCCTTTTTTCAATTCTAGAATATGATGATTTCCCCGGAGTTCTAGAATGGGTTCTGTTGGTTCCATTTACGACATAAACATTCCTTATTTCCTCTGTTTTGGTCTCAGAACACCAGACACTATAAAGAAAGACGCAGGGAATGAAACAATTCATTACTCACTGGGCACAGATGTCAGTTCAACATCTATTCCACGTTGGTTGAACATCATTTTGTTGATTCAACCAGTGAGAGCCCATTGGGCCTTCTGTTTAAAAACAGAATGACTTCATATTGTATGGACTTTACATTGGTGGGAGGGGAGGCGATTTTGATGTTTGCATTTTTCTGTTCTATAAAATGTGTTTACCACAACGTTAGTATTTTGTGACCAGAGGAAAAAGTGTGTATTTAGATGTCTACATCAATGTTCATCCATCACTGCCAACAACCCCCTGTGTTTTGTAGCATGGCAAAATAATAAATAAAACAAATGGAACTAAGTGTTGTCTCTGGGTTGTTTTTCTATTTGTGTCATAATTATCATTGGTAGTTTATTGTATTGCTTCGGTTTATCTTGTATTTTTTTTTAGCTCTCACACACTGTACTGAAGTAAGGAGAGTGACCCCTGGTGGTAATGGAAGGGACATGCAGTGCAAATCAAATCAAATCAAATGTTATTTGTCACATACACATGGTTAGCAGATGTTAATGCGAGTGTAGCGAAATGCTTGTGCTTCTGGTTCCGACAATGCAGTGCAACTGTCTCCCTGGTGGTAGTGGAAGGGACAATGCAGTGCAACTGTCTCCCTGGTGGTAATGGAAGGGACATGCAGTGCAACTGTCTCCCTGGTGGTAGTGGAAGGGACAATGCAGTGCAACTGTCTCCCTGGTGGTAATGAAAGGGACAATGCAGTGCAACTGTCTCCCTGGTGGTAGTGGAAGGGACAATGCAGTGCAACTGTCTCCCTGGTGGTACTGGAAGGGACAATGCAGTGCAACTGTCTCCCTGGTGGTAGTGGAAGGGACAATGCAGTGCAACTGTCTCCCTGGTGGTAATGGAAGGGACAATGCAGTGCAACTGTCTCCCTGGTGGTAGTGGAAGGGACAATGCAGTGCAACTGTCTCCCTGGTGGTAATGGAAGGGACAATGCAGTGCAACTGTCTCCCTGGTGGTACTGGAAGGGACAATGCAGTGCAACTGTCTCCCTGGTGGTAGTGGAAGGGACAATGCAGTGCAACTGTCTCCCTGGTGGTAATGGAAGGGACAATGCAGTGCAACTGTCTCCCTGGTGGTACTGGAAGGGACAATGCAGTGCAACTGTCTCACTGGTGACGGCAATAAGAGTGTGGCAATCGTTGATATGGACAGACTTCATTCTGAGTAATAAAGTGCAACGAGGAAGAATTGTGTGAAACAAAATGCTTTTGGGAGAACTGGACTGGCTGGTCTGGTCTTACCGTTATCAAGGAGGACGTTGTTTAGAGGTGGTCTTACCGTACACAAGGAGGACGTTGTTTAGAGGTGGTCTTACCGTACACAAGGAGGACGTGTAGAGGTGGTCTTACCGTACACAAGGAGGACGTGTAGAGGTGGTCTTACCGTACACAAGGAGGACGTTGTTTAGAGGTGGTCTTACCGTACACAAGGAGGACGTTGTGTAGAGGTGGTCTTACCGTACACAAGGAGGACGTGTGTAGAGGTGGTCTTACCGTACACAAGGAGGACGTTGTGTAGAGGTGGTCTTACCGTACACAAGGAGGACGTTGTTTAGAGGTGGTCTTACCGTACACAAGGAGGATGTTGTTTAGAGGTGGTCTTACCGTACACAAGGAGGACGTTGTTTAGAGGTGGTCTTACCGTACACAAGGAGGACGTTGTTTAGAGGTGGTCTTACCGTACACAAGGAGGACGTGTAGAGGTGGTCTTACCGTACACAAGGAGGACGTTGTTTAGAAGTGGTCTTACCGTACACAAGGAGGACGTTGTTTAGAGGTGGTCTTACCGTACACAAGGACGTTGTTTAGAGGTGGTCTTACCGTACACAAGGAGGACGTTGTGTAGAGGTGGTCTTACCGTACACAAGGAGGACGTGTAGAGGTGGTCTTACTGTACACAAGGAGGACGTTGTTTAGAGGTGGTCTTACCGTACACAAGGAGGACGTTGTTTAGAGGTGGTCTTACCGTACACAAGGAGGACGTTGTGTAGAGGTGGTCTTACCGTACACAAGGAGGACGTTGTGTAGAGGTGGTCTTACCGTACACAAGGAGGACATTGTTTAGACGTGGTCTTACCGTACACAAGGAGGACGTGTAGAGGTGGTCTTACAGTACACAAGGAGGACGTTGTTTAGAGGTGGTCTTACCGTACACAAGGAGGACGTTGTGTAGAGGTGGTCTTACCGTACACAAGGAGGACGTTGTGTAGAGGTGGTCTTACCGTACACAAGGAGGACGTTGTGTAGAGGTGGTCTTACCGTACACAAGGAGGACGTTGTTTAGAGGTGGTCTTACCGTACACAAGGAGGACGTTGTTTAGAGGTGGTCTTACCGTACACAAGGAGGACGTTGTTTAGAGGTGGTCTTACCGTACACAAGGAGGACGTTGTTTAGAGGTGGTCTTACCGTACACAAGGAGGACGTTGTGTAGAGGTGGTCTTACCATACACAAGGAGGACGTTGTTTAGAGGTGGTCTTACCGTACACAAGGAGGACGTTGTGTAGAGGTGGTCTTACCGTACACAAGGAGGACGTTGTTTAGAGGTGGTCTTACCGTACACAAGGAGGACGTTGTTTAGAGGTGGTCTTACCGTACACAAGGAGGACGTGTAGAGGTGGTCTTACCGTACACAAGGAGGACGTTGTTTAGAGGTGGTCTTACCGTACACAAGGAGCACGTTGTGTAGAGGTGGTCTTACCGTACACAAGGAGGACGTTGTTTAGAGGTGGTCTTACCGTACACAAGGAGGACGTTGTGTAGAGGTGGTCTTACCGTACACAAGGAGGACGTTGTTTAGAGGTGGTCTTACCGTACACAAGGAGCACGTTGTTTAGAGGTGGTCTTACAGTACACAAGGAGTACGTTGTTTAGAGGTGGTCTTACCGTACACAAGGAGGACGTTGTTTAGAGGTGGTCTTACCGTACACAAGGAGGACGTTGTGTAGAGGTGGTCTTACCGTACACAAGGAGGATGTTGTGTAGAGGTGGTCTTACCGTACACAAGGAGGACGTTGTTTAGAGGTGGTCTTACCGTACACAAGGAGGGCGTTGTTTAGAGGTGGTCTTACCGTACACAAGGAGGACGTTGTGTAGAGGTGGTCTTACCGTACACAAGGAGGACGTTGTTTAGAGGTGGTCTTACCGTACACAAGGAGGACGTTGTTTAGAGGTGGTCTTACCGTACACAAGGAGGACGTTGTTTAGAGGTGGTCTTACCGTACACAAGGAGGACGTTGTTTAGAGGTGGTCTTACCGTACACAAGGAGGACGTTGTTTAGAGGTGGTCTTACCGTACACAAGGAGGACGTTGTTTAGAGGTGGTCTTACCGTACACAAGGAGGACGTTGTGTAGAGGTGGTCTTACCGTACACCAGGAGGACGTTGAGAGGTGGTCTTACCGTACACAAGGAGGACGTTGTTTAGAGGTGGTCTTACTGTACACAAGGAGGACGTTGTTTAGAGGTGGTCTTACCGTACACAAGGAGGACGTTGTTAGAGGTGGTCTTACCGTACACAAGGAGGACGTTGTTTAGAGGTGGTCTTACCGTACACAAGGAGGACGTTGTTTAGAGGTGGTCTTACCGTACACAAGGAGGACGTTGTTTAGAGGTGGTCTTACCGTACACAAGGAGGACGAGGTGGTCTTACCGTACACAAGGAGGACGTTGTTTAGAGGTGGTCTTACCGTAGGAGGATGTTGTTTAGAGGTGGTCTTACGTACACAAGGAGGGACGTTGTTTAGAGGTGGTCTTACCGTACACAAGGAGGACGTTGTTTAGAGGTGGTCTTACCGTACACAAGGAGGACGTTGTTTAGAGGTGGTCTTACCGTACACAAGGAGGACGTTGTTTAGAGGTGGTCTTACCGTACACAAGGAGGACGTTGTTTAGAGGTGGTCTTACCGTACACAAGGAGGACGTTGTTTAGAGGTGGTCTTACCGTACACAAGGAGGACGTTGTTTAGAGGTGGTCTTACCGTACACAAGGAGGGCGTTGTTTAGAGGTGGTCTTACCGTACACAAGGAGGACGTTGTTTAGAGGTGGTCTTACCGTACACAAGGAGGATGTTTTTAGAGGTGGTCTTACCGTACACAAGGAGGACGTTGTTTAGAGGTGGTCTTACCGTACACAAGGAGGACGTTGTTTAGAGGTGGTCTTACCGTACACAAGGAGGACGTTGTGTAGAGGTGGTCTTACCGTACACAAGGAGGACGTTGTTTAGAGGTGGTCTTACCGTACACAAGGAGGCGTTGTTTAGAGGTGGTCTTACCGTACACAAGGAGGACGTTACCGTACAAGGAGGACGTTGTTTAGAGGTGGTCTTACCGTACACAAGGAGGTGGTCTTACCGTACACAAGGAGGATGTTGTTTAGAGGTGGTCTTACCGTACACAAGGAGGACGTTGTTTAGAGGTGGTCTTACC
The DNA here is from genome assembly GCF_036934945.1 of Oncorhynchus masou masou. Classification (NCBI taxonomy): domain Eukaryota; kingdom Metazoa; phylum Chordata; class Actinopteri; order Salmoniformes; family Salmonidae; genus Oncorhynchus; species Oncorhynchus masou. The sequence goes on along the minus strand of NW_027015912.1, from coordinate 13,845 downwards.
GTACACAAGGAGGACGTTGTTTAGAGGTGGTCTTACCGTACACAAGGAGGACGTTGTTTAGAGGTGGTCTTACCGTACACAAGGAGGACGTTGTTTAGAGGTGGTCTTACCGTACACAAGGAGGATGTTGTTTAGGGTGGTCTTACCGTGTTTAGAGGTGGTCTTACCGTACACAAGGAGGACGTTGTTTAGAGGTGGTCTTACCGTACACAAGGAGGACGTTGTTTAGAGGTGGTCTTACCGTACACAAGGAGGACGTTGTTTAGAGGTGGTCTTACCGTACACAAGGAGGACGTTGTGTAGAGGTGGTCTTACCGTACACAAGGAGGACGTTGTGTAGAGGTGGTCTTACCGTACACAAGGAGGACGTTGTTTAGAGGTGGTCTTACCGTACACAAGGAGGACGTTGTTTAGAGGTGGTCTTACCGTACACAAGGAGGGCGTTGTGTAGAGGTGGTCTTACCGTACACACAAGGAGGGACGTTGTTTAGAGGTGGTCTTACCGTACACAAGGAGGACGTTGTTTAGAGGTGGTCTTACCGTACACAAGGAGGACGTTGTTTAGAGGTGGTCTTACCGTACACAAGGAGGACGTTGTGTAGAGGTGGTCTTACCGTACACAAGGAGGACGTTGTTTAGAGGTGGTCTTACCGTACACAAGGAGGACGTTGTGTAGAGGTGGTCTTACCGTACACAAGGAGGACGTTGTTTAGAGGTGGTCTTACCGTACACAAGGAGCACGTTGTTTAGAGGTGGTCTTACAGTACACAAGGAGGAGACGTTGTTTAGAGGTGGTCTTACCGTACACAAGGAGGACGTTGTTTAGAGGTGGTCTTACCGTACACAAGGAGGACGTTGTGTAGAGGTGGTCTTACCGTACACCGTAGGTGGTCTTACAAGGAGGACGTTGTTTAGAGGTGGTCTTACCGTACACAAGGAGGACGTTGTTTAGAGGTGGTCTTACCGTACACAAGGGGGCGTTGTTTAGAGGTGGTCTTACCGTACACAAGGAGGACGTTGTTTAGAGGTGGTCTTACCGTACACAAGGAGGACGTTGTTTAGAGGTGGTCTTACCGTACACAAGGAGGACGTTGTTTAGAGGTGGTCTTACCGTACACAAGGAGGACGTTGTTTAGAGGTGGTCTTACCGTACACAAGGAGGACGTTGTTTAGAGGTGGTCTTACCGTACACAAGGAGGACGTTGTTTAGAGGTGGTCTTACCGTACACAAGGAGGACGTTGTTTAGAGGTGGTCTTACCGTACACAAGGAGGACGTGTAGAGGTGGTCTAGAGGTGGTCTTACTGTACACAAGGAGGACGTTGTTTAGAGGTGGTCTTACCGTACACAAGGAGGACGTTGTTTAGAGGTGGTCTTACCGTACACAAGGAGGACGTTGTTTAGAGGTGGTCTTACCGTACACAAGGAGGACGTTGTTGTTTAGAGGTGGTCTTACAGTACACAAGGAGTACGTTGTTTAGAGGTGGTCTTACCGTACACAAGGAGGACGTTGTTTAGAGGTGGTCTTACCGTACACAAGGAGGACGTTGTGTAGAGGTGGTCTTACCGTACACAAGGAGGATGTTGTGTAGAGGTGGTCTTACCGTACACAAGGAGGACGTTGTTTAGAGGTGGTCTTACCGTACACAAGGAGGGCGTTGTTTAGAGGTGGTCTTACCGTACACAAGGAGGACGTTGTGTAGAGGACGTTGTGGTCTTACCGTACACAAGGAGGACGTTGTTTAGAGGTGGTCTTACCGTACACAAGGAGGACGTTGTTTAGAGGTGGTCTTACCGTACACAAGGAGGACGTTTGTTTAGAGGTGGTCTTACCGTACACAAGGAGGACGTTGTTTAGAGGTGGTCTTACCGTACACAAGGACACGTTGTTTAGGACTTACCGTTACACAAGGAGGACGTTGTGTAGAGGTGGTCTTACCGTACACAAGGAGGACGTTGTTTAGAGGTGGTCTTACCGTACACAAGGAGGACGTTGTTTAGAGGTGGTCTTACCGTACACAAGGAGGACGTTGTTTAGAGGTGGTCTTACCGTACACAAGGAGCACGTTGTTTAGAGGTGGTCTTACCGTACACAAGGAGGACGTTGTGTAGAGGTGGTCTTACCGTACACAAGGAGGACGTTGTGTAGAGGTGGTCTTACCGTACACAAGGAGGACGTTGTTTAGAGGTGGTCTTACCGTACACAAGGAGCACGTTGTTTAGAGGTGGTCTTACCGTACACAAGGAGGACGTTGTGTAGAGGTGGTCTTACCGTACACAAGGAGGACGTTGTTTAGAGGTGGTCTACGCTCGTCTCTAATCCCTGCAGGAGAGACCTCTTCACTGGACCAGGATAAGGTGCAGGAGAGACCTCTTCACTGGACCAGGATAAGGTGGAGGAGAGACCTCTTCACTGGACCAGGATAAGGTGGAGGAGAGACCTCTTCACTGGACCAGGATAAGGTGAAGGAGAGACCTCTTCACTGGACCAGGATAAGGTGGAGGAGAGACCTCTTCACCGGACCAGGATAAGGTGCAGGAGAGACCTCTTCACTGGACCAGGATAAGGTGCAGGAGAGACCTCTTCACTGGACCAGGATAAGGTGGAGGAGAGACCTCTTCACTGGACCAGGATAAGGTGCAGGAGAGACCTCTTCACCGGACCAGGATAAGGTGCAGGAGAGACCTCTTCACTGGACCAGGATAAGGTGGAGGAGAGACCTCTTCACCGGACCAGGATAAGGTGCAGGAGAGACCTCTTCACTGGACCAGGATAAGGTGCAGGAGAGACCTCTTCACTGGACCAGGATAAGGTGCAGGAGAGACCTCTTCACTGGACCAGGATAAGGTGGAGGAGAGACCTCTTCACTGGACCAGGATAAGGTGGAGGAGAGACCTCTTCACTGGACCAGGATAAGGTGGAGGAGAGACCTCTTCACCGGACCAGGATAAGGTGCAGGAGAGACCTCTTCACTGGACCAGGATAAGGTGAAGGAGAGACCTCTTCACTGGACCAGGATAAGGTGCAGGAGAGACCTCTTCACTGGACCAGGATAAGGTGAAGGAGAGACCTCTTCACTGGACCAGGATAAAGTAAGAGATGATTCACAGTCAGTTTGTACATATCTGATATCTGCATTAGAATGTTTTATAGACAAGCATAGATGTACAGTTGGGCAAAAAAGTATTTAGTCAGCCACCAATTGTGCAAGTTCTCCCACTTAAAAAGATGAGAGAGGCCTGTAATTTTCATCATAGGTACACTTCAACTATGACAGACAAAATTAGAAAAAAATTCCAGAAAATCACATAGTAGGATTTTTTATGAATTTATTTGCAAATTATGGTGGAAAATAAGTATTTGGTCAATAACAAAAGTTTATCTCAATACTTTGTTATATACACTTTGTTGGCAATGACAGAGGTCAAACGTTTTCTGTAAGTCTTCACAAGGTTTTCACACACTGTTGCTGGTATTTTGGCCCATTCCTCCATGCAGATCTCCCGCAGCTTGGATATGTGCTGAGAGAAGGACAGTGTACCGTCTATCCAGTCTCCCAAGTACCTGTATGAGGTGACTACCTCAAGCTCTAAAACCGTCAGAGGTAGTCATCACACCAATACTCCTTAGCCAACCCACAAGAATGGAGTAGTCTACAGTATCAAAAGCTTTGGCCAAGTCAATAAAAATAGTCAAGGGCGGTGGTGACAGAATTTAGGACCTTTAAGGTTGCAGTGACAAATCCATAACATGAGCGCAAACCAGATTGCATACCAGAGACGTTGATTGAGTCGAGAGCTGTCCAGAAGTTGAGAGCTGTCCTGCCCAGGTATGTAACTAGTGTGGAGCTGTCCTGCCCAGGTATGTAACTAGTGTAGAGCTGTCCTGCCCAGGTATGTAACTAGTGTAGAGCTGTCCTGCCCAGGTATGGATGGACACTGTTGACCATCCCAGATCCAAATTAATCCATCCATATATTGTTCTTTCTCTTTAGAGATGTAATGAAGTCACTGCATGTGGACCCAGAGGAGGCTGTGGAGATTCATAAGGACGTTAAGGCCAAACACTCCCTGGCTTTTCACTGGGGGACCTTCCCATCAGCTCATGAGGTGAGCATTCTATATGTTCAGCCATCATATAAGCCTACATCCACAATATATGTTGGCCTCCAAAACCCATCTCTTCCCTCTCCCCCCTCTCCATCTCTTCCCTCTCCTTCTCCCCCCTCTCCATCTCCTCCCTCTCCTTCTCCCCCTTTCCATCTCTTCCCTCTCCTTCTCCCCCTCTCCATCTCCTCCCTCTCCTTCTCCCCCTCTCCTTCTCCCCTCTCTCCATCTCTTCCCTCTCCTTCTCTTCCCTCTCCATCTCTTCCCTCTCCTTCTCCCCCTCTCCATCTCTTCCCTCTCCTTCTCCCCTCTCCATCTCTTCCCTCTCCTTCTCCCCCCTCTCCATCTCCTCCCTCTCCTTCTCCCCCTCTCCATCTCCTCCCTCTCCTTCTCCCCCTCTCCTTCTCTTCCCTCTCCTTCTCTCCCTCTCCTTCTCCCCCTCTCCATCTCTTCCCTCTCCATCTCTTCCCTCTCCTTCTCCCCCTCTCCTTCTCTCCCTCTCCATCTCCCACCTCTCCATCTCCTCCCTCTCCCACCTCTCCATCTCCTCCCTCTCCATCTCCCCCCTCTCTATCTCCATCTCCGCCATCTCCTCCCTCTCCAACTCCTCCATCTCCCCCTCTCCATCTCCTCCCTCTCCATCTCCCCCCTCTCTATCTCCATCTCTGCCAATTCCTCCCTCTCCAACTCCTCCATCTCCATCCTCTCCAACTCTTCTGCTCTCCCTCTTTCTCTATAATTTTCTTTCAACTCATTTACCCTTACCCCAAATGCAAAGGAAAGCGCCGAGCTAATATTGTTCATATTTCCCTTTGTATCTCTCTCACTCAGTTTTACTTAGAGCCTCCAGTGAGACCATGGAGAAGAATGGGTTGAATGTGGAGCACTTCTTTGTCCTGAAGCATGGAGAATCCAGAGTGCTGGTGGGAGAAAGAGAAGGAGGGGAGTTTGACTGATCAGATGGACTTCATTGCCAGAAGCTGCAACATGAAAGAGTTTGGATTTCTGACAAAGAAATCAAAGCTTGGCGTTATAGCCGTTTGCCTGATAAAAGGGCACCGATGTACATATTTGCAACTTAAAAAAAAAATATATATATGTTTTTAATGCCAAGTGATAATGATTGCACTATTAAATACATTTTTTGTCAACATGGCTGTTTCTTTAAATTCGTGACCAAACAAGGAAGTAGCTAATCTACTGGTAAACCAACTGTGACCAACTTTCAAGAGTTCCTGTTGTAAACACAATACCGTTACTGGTTTGATGTTTCTATAATTGTAATCTAAGCAATTATGGTTCGGCCAACTCGACCAAGTCAACAAACCAACGCATTCCGACTATGGCTGCTTCCAAATGCATCTTCACTCCACGAGTTTGGAAAGCGACACTTTCAAGGTGTATTCACCGAGCCGCAAGTGTTCTGAACACAGCGAAGGGAACTTTGTCAAGGTGATTATTTGTCAGCGGACAAAACAACTTTTAAATAGGGTTTCAATGTGTATTATTTTAAGTGCACAACTCATTCAACAGAAGACGAACTCCTTGGTACTTCTACTCGGGTGGCTTTACTTGCTACAATGTATCCACTTGTAGCTCATTACGTAAACACGCCCAATAGGCTAAACAGGGCCATGTTCGGTTGCCAAACGTTCTCGAACGTTGCAGATAGAAATGTCCGGAATAGAGCTGTTATGTGATTCCTTATTCTACATGTCAGGCGCATGTTTGTTTTTACATAGAAATAGGCTACCTGAACGTGCCAAAACGTTGCGTCATACTGAACGCGTCCCAGTGCACTGTTGTGCTGACGTGTGACATTCATTTTGTACTGTAACTTGGGCCTTGTCAATAAATATTTATGTTTGGAGCTTTCAGTTGCTAGTTGGTGTCTTCGCTCACTTGGGTAAAGATCTCCAGTCTGTAAGAGCATTATTCTAGGATTAATACGTGCACCATTGACCAATGGTCTAGTTTATATATTCCGAAAAATAATGTTTTAAGCTATTTTTTTTACATTTCCAAAATCATATTTTCATTGCAAATGAATGAGCAGTTTCGGCACGTAGTTTATTGCATATCGGAAAGAGGAGGATTTTAATAGGCTCGGCTGCTTTAATTTCGTCACATGGTAGGGTTTTTCACCGACGTCAGAAGCCTTGCCTGGTAGGCTGGTATCAGTGCGTTGTGGGAACATTGGCGGTGCTTGCAGGGCACTTTTCCCCCACACAGTTCTGCGGATATCTCGCCGTAACAATATCAGAAGAAATGTCGCGCCACTGACGGATTTTACAAGTCGCCCTTGACTTATTCTATACGTTTTCAGGTAGTATTTTATTGACTGCGTTGTTGTGACTGTGACGTAGGCTGCGAATGATCGATTGTCTCCGTTGTTCTGCTTAGTTCACCACATTCCTTCTCTCTTTTTAGTTTAAGGTTCTTTCTATTGACTATCTGTTTTTATTATCGCGATAAATCTTCTCGATATGGCAGCAATTCTTTCTAGTGATCCGTTTGTTTTGTTCTTTGGTCGGATCAACAAAGAAACATTTGTTGTACTTCTCTGGTGGTTTATTATGGGTCCATTGAAGCCATTCAATAGGCCAATACGTGCAACAGAGCTCCACAGTAGGCGACGTGAAATGTATAGTGTCTACGTTGTAAGGGGACGCGGTAAATAGGACTAGTGGACAATTACACAGCAGTTCCACTCTACATTTGTCACTATAGGGCCTAGGTGACAGCTATACAGTAGCCTCTTCAGTCTGTACTTAAACCTTGAAAACAGAAGCTACTGTGAACAGGGTTGACACAGGAATGGGGTTGGGGTTATTTTACCTTTTTATTTAACCAGGTGGGCCAGTTGAGAACAAGTTCTCATTTACAACTGTGACCTGGCCAAGATAAAGCATTGCAGTGCGACAAAAACCAACAACACAGCGTTACACATTGGATAAACAAACGTACAGTCAAAACACAATAGAAAAATCTGTATACAGCGTGTGTAAATGTAGGACGTTTAGGGAGGCAAGGCAATAAATAGACCATAGTGGTGAAATAATTACAATTTAGCATCAACACTGGAGTGACGGATGTGCAGATGATGATGTGCAAGAAGAGATACTGGGGAGCAACAGAGCAATGACAATATGAGGTAGTTGGGTGGGCTGTGTACAGGTACAGTGGTCTGTCAGCTGCTCTGACAGCTGATGATTAAAGTTAGTGAGGGAGAAATGAGTCTCCAGCTTCAGTGATTTTTGAAAGTCGTTCCAGTCATTGGCAGCATAGAACTGGAAGGAAAGGCGGCCAAAGGAGGTGTTGGCTTTGGGGATAGCCGGTGAAATATACCTGCTGGAGCGTGTGCTATGGGTGGGTGTTGTTATGGTGGCCAGTGAGCTGAGATAAGGTGGGGCTTTACCTACTTATAGATGACCTGGAGCCAGTGGATTTGTCGAAAATGTAGCGAGGGCCAGCCAACGAGAGCATACGGGTCAAAGTGGTGGGTAGTATATGGGGCTTTGGTGACAAAGCGGATGGCACTGTGATAGATTACATCCAATTTGCTGAGTAGAGTGTTGGAGGCAATTTTGTAAATGACATCGTTCACCTGTACCATTGTGTATTGTAGGCTTCATAGTTCCTGGTAGCAGTGGAGGGCCCATGGAGGGCCCATACAGTAGCTCAGAGAGATTGGCAGGAGGCACATATACACTGATTAGACCAGACATTAGGAACACCCCCTACTACCATACCCCGTTCAAAAGAACTTAAATATTTTGTCTTGCCCATTCACCCTCCGAATGGCACACACACACAATGTCACAATTATCTTCTCCCCTTCATCTACACGGATTGAAGTGGATTTAACTAGTGACATACAATAAGGGGTCATATCTTTCACCTGGATTATCCAGACTTGTATTGCGTATGTGTCAGTTAGCGTTTGGCAGTAACTTCCCCTTCATTTGACTGAGCTGGAGCCTTTCCACCCGTCCAGAGATAAGACACAGCTGAAACAATGGACTCAGGCAGTTGTATGTTAAAGGTGCGGTCCACTGTGAGCTCGTCTTGACGGACACGGTGTCTTTTATTCAAAGTAGGAGCCAGTAAAAAGTCATGTCGTTGACCAGGTTATATTATAGGTGACTGTGAAAGTCATGTTGTTGACCAGGTTATACTGTAGATGACCGTGAAAGCCATGTTGACCAGGTTATACTGTAGGTGACCGTGAAGTCATGTTGCTGGCCAGGTTAAACTGTAGGTGACCGTGAAGTCATGTTGCTGGCCAGGTTAAACTGTAGGTGACTGTGAAAGTCATGCTGCTGACCAGGTTATACTGTAGGTGACTGTGAAAGTCATGTTGCTGACCAGGTTATACTGTAGGTGAATGTGAAAGTCATGCTGCTGACCAGGTTATCCTGTAGGTGACTGTGAAAGTCATGTTGCTGACCAGGTTATACTGTAGGTGACTGTGAAAGTCATGTTGCTGACCAGGTTATACTGTAGGTGACTGTGAAAGTCATGTTGCTGACCAGGTTATACTGTAGGTGACTGTGAAAGCCATGTTGACCAGGTTATACTGTAGGTGACTGTGAAAGTCATGTTGCTGACCAGGTTATACTGTAGGTGACTGTGAAAGCCATGTTGACCAGGTTATACTGTAGGTGACTGTGAAAGTCATGTTGCTGACCAGGTTATACTGTAGGTGACTGTGAAAGTCATGCTGCTGACCAGGTTATACTGTAGGTGACTGTGAAAGTCATGTTGCTGACCAGGTTATACTGTAGGTGACTGTGAAAGTCATGTTGCTGACCAGGTTATACTGTAGGTGACTGTGAAAGTCATGCTGCTGACCAGGTTATACTGTAGGTGACTGTGAAAGTCATGTTGCTGACCAGGTTATACTGTAGGTGACTGTGAAAGCCATGTTGACCAGGTTATACTGTAGGTGACTGTGAAAGTCATGTTGCTGACCAGGTTATACTGTAGGTGACTGTGAAAGTCATGCTGCTGACCAGGTTATACTGTAGGTGACTGTGAAAGTCATGTTGCTGACCAGGTTATACTGTAGGTGACTGTGAAAGTCATGTTGCTGACCAGGTTATACTGTAGGTGACTGTGAAAGTCATGTTGCTGACCAGGTTATACTGTAGGTGACCGTGAAAGTCATGTTGCTGACCAGGTTAAACTGTAGGTGACCGTGAAAGTCATGTTGCTGACCAGGTTAAACTGTAGGTGACCGTGAAAGTCATGTTGACCAGGTTATACTGTAGGTGACCGTGAAAGTCATGTTGCTGACCAGGTTATACTGTAGGTGACCGTGAAAGTCATGCTGCTGACATCGGCGATGGTGACTGTGAAAGTCATGTTGCTGACATCGGCGATGGTGATTGGCTGTTGAGGGAGGTTCTTTTGGAACTGTTGCACAGGGTTGAACTGTGTCACAATAAGCATGTTTTCACATCTGTGATTTCACAAGACCCTGTCGGCCATCCAGGGACAAACCACAGAAACAGCCACTAACTGTACTGTTATTACCCTCCCTATAGACCCGGAGCCCAACACTGTCCCCCCATGGAGGAGAGCGGAGGAGCAGGAGGAGAGGTGGAGGAGAAGCAGGTGTTGGTGGAGGAGAGTGGTGTCTCTCCTGGAGGTTCCCCAGGGACGGAGGAGGGTTCCCCAGCCGTGGTCCGGCCCCGTGACCCCCCCACCTCCACCCTGCAGGACTCAGGGCCTCGGTAGGGGTAGACCATGAACGTCTTTGTGGTTTTCACGTGCACTTCATTGACATCCAGCTCCTGAAGTTGCAGCATCGTATTTTAGTGTTTTTTTTTGTGTCTGTTTCAGTCATCAGTCATCTGTTTCTAACTGTATTGTGTGTGAGTGTGTGCGTGTGTGTTTGTACACTAAATTTCCCGTCTGTACACAATAGTCAGTAAAAGCGTTTGATTGATCAACTCCTCCAGGAAGAGCAGCTCCTCCCGCTCCTCCAGGAAGAGCTTCCGTCTGGACTACCGGTTGGAGGAGGAGGTGACTGGGTCGAGCCGGGACAAACATGGCCGCTTCACTAACCCCTGGTCCACGTGGAAGTTCCCGTCCTGGTCCACCCTGCTGCGCTTCTTCCTGCTGGAGAAGGATCACAGCAATGTACCCAGCTCTAAAGAGGTGAGACACATTCTGACGTTGGACGGATCTAATAGGTCTCTCTGTCGGATCTAATAGGTCTCTCTGACGGATCTAATAGGTCTCTCTGACGGATCTAATAGGTCTCTCTGACGGATCTAATAGGTCTCTCTGACGGATCTAATGGGTCTCTCTGACGGATCTAATGGGTCTCTCTGACGGATCTAATAGGTCTCTCTGACGGATCTAATAGGTCTCTCTGACGGATCTAATAGGTCTCCCTGACGGATCTAATAGGTCTCCCTGACGGATCTAATAGGTCTCCCTGACGGATCTGATAGGTCTCCCTGACGGATCTGATAGGTCTCCCTGACGGATCTGATAGGTCTCCCTGACGGATCTGATAGGTCTCCCTGACGGATCTGATAGGTCTCCCTGACGGATCTGATAGGTCTCCCTGACGGATCTGATAGGTCTCCCTGACGGATCTGATAGGTCTCCCTGACGGATCTGATAGGTCTCTCTGTCGGATCTGATAGGTCTCTCTGACGGATCTAATAGGTCTCTCTGACGGATCTAATAGGTCTCTCTGACGGATCTAATAGGTCTCTCTGACGGATCTAATGGGTCTCTCTGACGGATCTAATGGGTCTCTCTGACGGATCTAATGGGTCTCTCTGACGGATCTGATAGGTCTCTCTGACGGATCTGATAGGTCTCTCTGACGGATCTGATAGGTCTCCCTGACGGATCTGATAGGTCTAACGGATCTGATAGGTCTCCCTGACGGATCTGATAATGCGGATCTGATAGGTCTCCTGACGGATCTGATAGGTCTCCCTGACGGATCTGATAGGTCTCCCTGACGGATCTGATAGGTCTCCTGACGGATCTGATAGGTCTCCTGACGGATCTGATAGGTCTCCTGACGGATCTGATAGGTCTCCTGACGGATCTGATAGGTCTCCCTGACGGATCTGATAGGTCTCCTGACGGATCTGATAGGTCTCCCTGACGGATCTGATAGGTCTCCTGACGGATCTGATAGGTCTCTGACGGATCTGATAGGTCTCCTGACGGATCTGATAGGTCTCCCTGACGGATCTGATAGGTCTCCTGACGGATCTGATAGGTCTCCCTGACGGATCTGATAGGTCTCCCTGACGGATCTAATAGGTCTCTCTGTCGGATCTAATAGGTCTCTCTGTCGGATCTAATAGGTCTCTCTGACGGATCTAATGGGTCTCTCTGACGGATCTAATAGGTCTCTCTCGGATCTAATGGGTCTCCCTGACGGATCTAATGGGTCTCCTGACGGATCTAATAGGTCTCTCTCTAATAGGTCTCCCTGACGGATCTAATGGGTCTCTCTGACGGATCTAATGGGATCTAATAGGTCTCCTGACGGATCTAATAGGTCTCCCTGACGGATCTAATAGGTCTCCCTGACGGATCTAATAGGTCTCCCTGACGGATCTAATAGGTCTCCCTGACGGATCTAATAGGTCTCCCTGACGGATCTAATAGGTCTCTCTGACGGATCTAATAGGTCTCTCTGACTCATTTGAGCTGCCATGTCCAGCTCCCACAGCTGTTGTCAAAACACTTTGCAAAACAAACCCAGCTCTGATGGAGACGACCAAACCACACCTGATGGGGCTCAATGCCAGTCTGTCCACTCTTTATTATAATGATCTTATTACACAAATACCTAAACCTGTACTCCAACTCCACAGGATAAATAATAATTTTTTACTGTATACAGTTCACACCCAACAATTACCTCCTGTCCTGACTGAACTTGTTCTGTCTGTCCTGACTCCTGAGGTCTGTCATTAAAGATCTCTGACTGAGCACGTCAGAGTTTGTCAACTGTGATTTGTAACGCTGCGCCTCAGGTTCACAGTTAGGTTCGCTGTTTGTTCCAGAGGATGCCTGCCGCTCCAGAAACACTGCACTGTGCTCTGGTAACAACCCGGGGTGTTTTTAGACGGCTGTCAATCACTCTCACCTCACGACTCAGACACGGGCTCTGTTATCTAGACATGTAGTGGTCAGGAAGGAAAGGCCTAATTATTTAAAAGGAAAATGAGACGTCGACTCGACTCTATTTCTGATCATCTTTCTGATAAAGAGGAAAGATTGGTGAAGTGTTTAATCATCTGTGTTTTGATTTATGCAGATATAATTTAATCAAATATTTAAATTTAACCTCAAACAACTCATTACAACCAGGGTCATATTCAAACGGGAAAAAGAAAAATGAGTGTTTTTTTAAATTGGTTATTTTGTTTGGTGACTTGAAAATGACTGAAGCAATAGTGACATGTTGAAAAGACGAAGAGCTTTCAGTGATGAAGCCTTTATTACCCTCTTCTTCCTCATCCTCTGTCTCAGCTGGTGAATGAATCTGAATGAATTCACACCAACACACCATATTAAAGTCTGTGTTCTTCTGCTACTCAGGTCTTAGACAAAGAGCTCCCAGTAGTGGAGCCTTGGTTCCTCCGTGTCCCTGAGGCAGCAGACGGAGCCGTGGGGTCTGGTCTCAGGGTGACCTGGCTGGGCCACGCATCAGTCCTGGTAGAGATGGACGGCCTGGTCATCCTCACTGACCCCATATTCAGCCAGAGGGCATCTCCCTTCCAGTTCATGGGCCCCAAGAGGTACCGGGATCCCCCTTGTACGGTTGATCAACTCCCGGATCGACGCGGTTGTCATCAGCCACTCCCACTACGACCATCTGGACGCGGGCACCGTGACCCAGTTGAACGAGCGGTTCGGTGGGATCTCCGATGGTTTGTGCCGTTGGGACTCATGGACTGGATGCAGAAGAGCGGGTGTGAGAATGTGATAGAGTTAGACTGGTGGGAGGAGAACTGTGTGCCAGGTCACGACGAGGTCACGTTTGTGTGTACGCCGGCGCAGCACTGGTGCAAGCGCACCCCCACGGACGATAACCAGGTGCTGTGGGGGAGCTGGTCTGTGCTGGGGCCCTGCAACCGCTTCTTCTTTGCTGGAGACACCGGTGTAGAGCTGTCCTGCTCGTCCTTCCAGGAGATTGGGAGGCGCTTTGGTCCGTTCGACTTGGCGGCCATACCCATCGGCGCGTACCTGCCCAGGTATGAACTAGTGTAGAGCTGTCCTGCCCAGCTATGAAACTAGTGTAGAGCTGTCCTGCCCAGGTATGAAACTAGTGTAGAGCTGTCCTGCCCAGGTATGAAACTAGTGTACAGCTGTCCTGCCCAGGTAGGAAACTGTGTAGAGCTGTCCGGCCCAGGTATGAAACTAGTGCCCAGGAGCTGTCCTGCCCAGGTATGAAACTAGGTAGAGCTGTCCTGCCCAGGTATGAAACTAGTGTAGAGCTGTCCTGCCCAGGTATGAAACTAGTGTAGAGCTGTCCTGCCCAGGTATGAAACTAGTGTAGAGCTGTCCTGCACAGCTGTGATTGCTTTAGTACAAGGCTGCCATTGCCCCCGGGGATCCACTGGGAGTGCAGTTTGTTTTGGTTCCAACCCTGCTCTAACACCTGCTTTATCTAATCAGCTGTTCATCAGGACCTTGATGAACTGAATCAGGTTTAGAACAGGGTTGGAGTAAAGCCTGCACACTCAGT
>NW_027015911.1:7500-10764 GCF_036934945.1 Oncorhynchus masou masou | reverse complement strand
GGATCCTGAGATAAGCACACCACAAGGAAGAATACTCTGATACATATGCTCTGTTTATAAATGTATCACACCAGGCTGGTGCTGGTTTATAAATGTATCTACAACCAGGCTGGTTCTGGTTTATAAATGTATCTACAAACCAGGCTGGTGCTGGTGTGGTAAATGTATCTACAGTGCCAGGCTGGTGCTGGTTTATAAATGTATCTACAATCAGGCTGGCTCCTGGCATTAATGGTAATGTATCTACAACCAGGCTGGTTCTGGTTTATAAATGTATCTACAACCAGGCTGGTTCTGGTTTATAAATGTATCTACAACCAGGCTGGTTCTGGTTTATAAATGTATCTACAACCAGGCTGGTTCTGGTTTATAAATGTATCTACAACCAGGCTGGTTCTGTTTGTGGTAATGTATCTACAACCAGGCTGGTTCTGGTTTATAAATGTATCTACAACCAGGCTGGTTTCATGGGTTTATAAATGTATCTACAACCAGGCTGGTTCTGGTTTATAAATGTATCTACAGCCAGGCTGGTTCATGGTTCATCAATGTATCTGCAACCAGGCTGGTGCTGGTGTGGTCATTTGTCGCGGCCAGGCTGCTGGTGCTGGTAGTGTGTCTACAACCAGGCTGGGACTGGTGTGGTAATGTATCTACAGCCAGGCTGGTTCTGTTGTGGTAATGTATCTACAACCAGGCTGCTGGTTCTGTTGTGGTAATTTATCTACAACCCAGGCTGGTGCTGTTGTGGTAATTTATCTACAGCCAGGCTGGTTCTGGTGTGTAATTTATCTACAGCCAGGCTGGTGCTGTTGTGGTAATTTATCTACAGCCAGGCTGGTGCTGTTGTGGTAATTTATCTACAACCAGGCTGGTTCTGTTGTGGTAATTTATCTACAACCAGGCTGGTGCTGATGTGGTAATGTATCTACAACCAGGCTGGTGCTGGTGTGGTAATTTATCTACAACCAGGCTGGTGCTGGTGTGGTAATGTATCTACAGCCAGGCTGGTGCTGGTGTGGTAATTTATCTACAACCAGGCTGGTGCTGGTGTGGTAATGTATCTACAGCCAGGCTGGTGCTGGTTTATAAATGTATCTACAACCAGGCTGGTGCTGGTGTGGTAATGTATCTACAGCCAGGCTGGTGCTGGTTTATAAATGTATCTACAACCAGGCTGGTTCTGGTTTATAAATGTATCTACAACCAGGCTGGTTCTGGTTTATAAATGTATCTACAACCAGGCTGGTTCTGGTTTATAAATGTATCTACAACCAGGCTGGTTCTGGTTTATAAATGTATCTACAACCAGGCTGGTTCTGGTTTATAAATGTATCTACAACCAGGCTGGTTCTGGTTTATAAATGTATCTACAACCAGGCTGGTTCTGGTTTATAAATGTATCTACAACCAGGCTGGTTCTGGTTTATAAATGTATCTACAACCAGGCTGGTTCTGGTTTATAAATGTATCTACAACCAGGCTGGTTCTGGTTTATAAATGTATCTACAACCAGGCTGGTGCTGGTGTGGTCATTTATCTACGGCCAGGCTGGTGCTGGTGTGGTAATGTATCTACAACCAGGCTGGGACTGGTGTGGTAATGTATCTACAACCAGGCTGGTTCTGTTGTGGTAATGTATCTACAACCAGGCTGGTTCCTGTTGTGGTAATTTATCTACAACCAGGCTGGTGCTGTTGTGGTAATTTATCTACAACCAGGCTGGTTCTGGTGTGGTAATTTATCTGCAACCAGGCTGGTGCTGTTGTGGTAATTTATCTACAACCAGGCTGGTGCTGTTGTGGTAATGTATCTACAACCAGGCTGGTGCTGGTGTGGTGATTTATCTACAACCAGGCTGGTGCTGTTGTGGTCATTTATCTACAACCAGGCTGGTTCTGTTGTGGTCATTTATCTACAACCAGGCTGGTTCTGTTGTGATCATTTATCTACAACCAGGCTGGTTCTGTTGTGGTAATTTATCTACAACCAGGCTGGTGCTGTTGTGGTAATTTATCTACAACCAGGCTGGTGCTGTTGTGGTAATTTATCTACAACCAGGCTGGGACTGTTGTGGTGAATTTATCTACAACCAGGCTGGGGCTGTTGTGGTAATTTATCTACAACCTGGCTGGGGGCTGGTGTGGTAATTTATCTACAACCAGGCTGGTGCTGTTGTGGTAATTTATCTACAACCAGGCTGGTGCTGGTGTGGTAATTTATCTACAGCCAGGCTGGTTCTGTTGTGGTCATTTATCTACAACCAGGCTGGTTCTGTTGTGGTAATTTATCTGCAACCAGGCTGGGCTGTTGTGGTAATTTATCTACAACCAGGCTGGGGCTGTTGTGGTAATTTATCTACAACCAGGCTGGGACTGTTGTGGTAATTTATCTACAACCAGGCTGGTGCTGGTGTGGTAATTTATCTGAAACCCCACCTCTTCAAGGAATACCTAGGATAGGATAAAGCAATCCTTCTCACCCCCCTAAATGATTTAGATGCACTATTGTAAAGTGGCTGTTCCACTGATGTCAGAAGGTGCAATTCACCAATTTGTAAGTCGCTCTGGACAAGAGCGTCTGCTAAATGACTTAAATGTAAAAATGTAAATCTACAACCAGGCTGGTGCTGGTGTGGTAATTTATCTACAACCAGGCTGGTTCTGTTGTGGTAATTTATCTACAACCAGGCTGGTTCTGTTGTGGTAATTTACCTACAACCAGCTGGGGCTGGTTATCGTTGTCTCTGATTGGGAACCATATTTAGGTAGCCTGGGTTTCACTGTGTGTTTGTGGGTGATTGTTCCTGTCTCTGTGTTTGTTGCACCAGTCAGGGCTGTTTTGGTTTTCGGCGTTTGTTGTTTTGTGTTGTTCGTGTTTCGTCATCATTAAAGATGTATCGAATGAACCACGTTGCATTTTGGTCCGATCCTTGTTCCACCTCTTCGTCAGAGAAGGAGGTAGAAGAAAGTCATTACACTGGGGCTGGTGTGGTAGTTTATCCACAACCAGGCTACAACCTGGGGCTGTTGTGGTAATTTATCTACAACCAGGCTGGTGCTGTTGTGGTAATTTATCTACAACCAGGCTGGTGCTCGTGTGGTAATTTATCTACAACCAGGCTGGGGCTGTTGTGGTAATTTATCTACAACCAGGCTACAACCTGGGGCTGGTGTGGTAATTTATCTACAACCTGGGGCTGGTGTGGTAATTTATCTAACACCAGGCTGGTGCTGGTGTGGTAATTTATCTACAACCAGGCTA
>NW_027015911.1:0-2500 GCF_036934945.1 Oncorhynchus masou masou | reverse complement strand
TACTGATCCCTTTTTTGTGTATCTGTTGGTTTTGTCTAATTGGTTTCACCTGTGTGTTGTTTAGTTAATTATTGTCTGTATTTAATGTAGGTTGTCCCGCCCTTGTTTTGTGCATATTTCACCCTGTCTGTATTTGGGTTGACTGTTGTTTGTTTTTTGTTCACCGGAGAATAAACTTTATTATCGCTATCTGCTCTCTGCGCCTGATTCCACCCACCTTGACTAGACGTGACACTTGGACCTGCAGGCTACACAAGTATGCCTTCCAAATATACAGTACCAGTCAAAAGTTTGGACACACCTACTCATTCCATGGTTTTTCATTGTTTTTACTATTTAATAGTAGATTAATAGTGAAGACATCAAAACTATGAAATATCACATATGGAATCATGTAGTAACCAAAAAAAATGTGTTAAACAAATCTAAATATATTTATATTTGTGATTCTTCAAAGTAGCCACCCTTTGCCTTGATGACAGCTATGCACACTCTTGTCATTCTCTCAACTAGCTTCATGAGGTAGTCGCCCTGTTTGGTAAAACACCAAGTCCGATTTATGGCAAGAGCAGCTCAAATAAGCAAAGATAGATGACAGTCCTTCATTATTTTAATACATGAATGAGTCAATTTCTTCAAGTGAAGTCGCAAAACCCATCAAGCTATATGATGAAACTGGCGCTCAATGGGACCGCCACAGGCAAGACCCAGAGTTACCTCTGCTGCAGAGGATAAGTTCATTAGAGTTAACTGCAGAGGATAAGTTCATTGGAGTTAACTGTCTCTCATGAGGACTGCTACAGGAAAGACCCAGAGTTACCTCTGCTGCAGAGGATAAGTTCATTAGAGTTAACTGCAGAGGATAAGTTCATTGGAGTTAACTGTCTCTCATGAGGACCGCCACAGGAATGGAAGACCCAGAGTTACCTCTGCTGCAGAGGATAAGTTCATTAGAGTTAACTGCAGAGGATAAGTTCATTAGAGTTAACTGCAGAGGATAAGTTCATTGGAGTTAACTGTCTCTCATGAGGACCACCACAGGAATGGAAGACCCAGAGTTACCTCTGCTGCAGAGGATAAGTTCATTAGAGTTAACTGCAGAGGATAAGTTCATTAGAGTTAACTGCAGAGGATAAGTTCATTGGAGTTAACTGTCTCTCATGAGGACCGCCACAGGAATGGAAGACCCAGAGTTACCTCTGCTGCAGAGGATAAGTTCATTAGAGTTAACTGTCTCTCATGAGGACCGCTACAGGAATGGAAGACCCAGAGTTACCTCTGCTGCAGAGGATAGGTTCATTGGAGTTAACTGTCTCTCATGAGGACCACCACAGGAATGGAAGACCCAGAGTTACCTCTGCTGCAGAGGATAAGTTCATTAGAGTTAACTGTCTCTCATGAGGACCGCCACAGGAATGGAAGACCCAGAGTTACCTCTGCTGCAGAGGATAAGTTCATTAGAGTTAACTGCAGAGGATAAGTTCATTGGAGTTAACTGCAGAGGATAAGTTCATTGGAGTTAACTGTCTCTCATGAGGACCACCACAGGAATGGAAGACCCAGAGTTACCTCTGCTGCAGAGGATAAGTTCATTAGAGTTAACTGCAGAGGATAAGTTCATTAGAGTTAACTGCAGAGGATAAGTTCATTGGAGTTAACTGTCTCTCATGAGGACCGCCACAGGAATGGAAGACCCAGAGTTACCTCTGCTGCGGAGGATAAGTTCATTAGAGTTAACTGCAGAGGATAAGTTCATTGGAGTTAACTGTCTCTCATGAGGACCGCCACAGGAATGGAAGACCCAGAGTTACCTCTGCTGCAGAGGATAAGTTCATTAGAGTTAACTGTCTCTCATGAGGACCGCCACAGGAATGGAAGACCCAGAGTTACCTCTGCTGCAGAGGATAAGTTCATCAGAGTTAACTGCAGAGGATAAGTTCATTGGAGTTAACTGTCTCTCATGAGGACCGCCACAGGAATGGAAGACCCAGAGTTACCTCTGCTGCAGAGGAAAAGTTCATTAGAGTTAACTGCAGAGGATAAGTTCATTGGAGTTAACTGTCTCTCATGAGGACCACCACAGGAATGGAAGACCCAGAGTTACCTCTGCTGCAGAGGATAAGTTCATTAGAGTTAACTGTCTCTCATGAGGACCGCCACAGGAATGGAAGACCCAGAGTTACCTCTGCTGCAGAGGATAAGTTCATTAGAGTTAACTGCAGAGGATAAGTTCATTGGAGTTAACTGTCTCTCATGAGGACCACCACAGGAATGGAAGACCCAGAGTTACCTCTGCTGCAGAGGATAAGTTCATTAGAGTTAACTGCAGAGGATAAGTTCATTGGAGTTAACTGTCTCTCATGAGGACCGCCACAGGAATGGAAGACCTCAGAGTTACCTCTGCTGCAGAGGATAAGTTCATTAGAGTTAACTGTCTCTCATGAGGACCGCCACAGGAATGGAAGACCCAGAGTTACCTCTGCTGCAGAGGATAAGTTCA
>NW_027015910.1:0-10765 GCF_036934945.1 Oncorhynchus masou masou | reverse complement strand
GCCATAGTCTAGTAGTCTATCTGTACAGACCATAGTCTAGTAGTCTATCTGTACAGACCATAGTCTAGTAGTCTATCTGTATAGACCATATAGTCTCCAGCTTCAGAGATGTTCGTTCCAGTATAGTATAGTATAGTGGTCAATCTGTATAGATCATAGTCTAGTAGTATATCTATATAGACCATAGTGTAGTAGTATATCTGTACAGATCATAGTCTAGTAGTCTGTCTGTACAGATCATAGTCTAGTAGTCTGTCTGTACAGACCATAGTCTAGTAGTCTGTCTGTACAGACCATAGTCTAGTAGTCTATCTGTACAGACCATAGTCTAGTAGTCTATCTGTATAGACCATAGTCTAGTAGTCTATCTGTATAGACCATAGTCTAGTAGTCTATCTGTATAGACCATAGTCTAGTAGTCTATCTGTATAGACCATAGTCTAGTAGTCTATCTGTACAGACCATAGTCTAGTAGTCTATCTGTATAGACCATAGTCTAGTGGTCTATCTGTACAGACCATAGTCTAGTGGTCTATCTGTATAGACCATAGTCTAGTAGTCTATCTGTATAGACCATAGTCTAGTAGTCTATCTGTATAGACCATAGTCTAGTAGTCTATCTGTATAGACCATAGTCTAGTAGTCTATCTGTATAGACCATAGTCTAGTGGTCTATCTGTACAGACCATAGTCTAGTGGTCTATCTGTATAGACCATAGTCTAGTAGTCTATCTGTATAGACCAAAGCAACCACCGACCATTGTCTGTGTATCCTGTGTATTCCAGGTCTGTGGTCCTTTGACCTGACCGTGACCCAGCTGCTTCAGGAGAACATCTGTGAGTCAGAACGTGGTGTGGTCAACGGGGTCCAGAGCTCCATGAACTACTTGATGGACCTTCTCCACTTCATCATGGTCATCTCTGCTCCGCAGCCCCAGCACTTTGGCATCCTGGTCATCATCTCTGTACTGTTCATCACCACAGGACACACAATGTACTTCCTATACGCACGCAAAGCCAAGAGGAAACCTGCTGGATGCCTGGACACGTAGGGAGGCCGTGCGGCTTTCTGCGACAAAGCATGTGCCCAAAGACTCCACTCTGCCTGCGCCTGCCTGTGAAATGAATGTCTCTTCTCTCTTGTTCCCTCTGCGCTCTCATTGCTAGGCAACAATACAATACCGTAACACTCCTTCCCCACCATCCAGCCATTCATTCATTACAGCACAACACAGCAAGTGTCTGTCGTGTCCTCCCCAACCTGGTTGCTATCTCCCTGCATGGTCAGGTGTAGTACGGCCAAGTGCTAATGCACAGTAACAAACTAGAACTCAGGTTAACTAAAGTAAGATCCACCTTTTCCCTTCTGTACATAGGTTGAGGTGGTCGCAACAAATGCGGTGTTGGTCCCCTGCCGTGGTAGGTTCTCCCACCTTAGTGTTGGTCTCCTACCGTGGTAGGTTCTCCCACCTTAGTGTTGGTCCCCTACCATGGTAGGTTCTCCCACCTTAGTGTTGGTCCCCTACCATGGTAGGTTCTCCCACCTTAGTGTTGGTCTCCTACCGTGGTAGGTTCTCCCACCTTAGTGTTGGTCCCCTGCCGTGGTAGGTTCTCCCACCTTAGTGTTGGTCCCCTACCGTGGTAGGTTCACCCACCGTAGTGTTGGTCCCCTGCCGTGGTAGGTTCACCCACCGTAGTGTTGGTCCCCTACCGTGGTAGGTTCTCCCACCTCAGTGTTGGTCCACTACCGTGGTAGGTTCTCCCACCTTAGTGTTGGTCCTCTACCGTGGTAGGTTCTTCAACCTAGTGTTGGTCCCCTACCGTGGTAGGTTCTCCCACCTCAGTGTTGGTCCACTACCGTGGTAGGTTCTCCCACCTAGTGTTGGTCCTCTACCGTGGTAGGTTCTCCCACCTTAGTGTTGGTTAACCCTCACACAGTAAAACACTGGGCATGGTGAAGCAGGTGGTAGGTTCTCCCACCTTAGTGAAGCAGGTTAACAAAACAGAAGAAGAAACCAGTCCTCTAAGAACCGTGACAGTAACAAACAGAAGGTTCACTGGGCATCCCACCTCAGGAAAAGGGAAGCAGGTGACAGTAACAAACAGAAGAAGCAGGTAAAACACTGGGCAAGCAGGTGACAGCAAACAGCAGAAACACACAGTAAAACACTGGGCATGGTGAAGCAGGTGACAGCAAACAGAGAAGAAACCAGACTTAACCCTCACACAGTAAAGAACTGGACATGGTGCAGGTGACAGTAACAAAATAGAAGAAGAAACTTAACCCCTTAAACACTGGCAGTCAGGTTGAAGAAGAAACCAGACTTAACCCTCAGAAAACACTGGACATTGAAGCAGGTGACAGTAACAAACAGAAGAAGAAACCAGACTTAACCCTCACACAGTAAAACACTGGATGGTGAAGCAGGTGACAGTAAATAAACAGAAGAAGAAACCAGACTTAACCCTCACACAGTAAAACACTGGGCATGGTGAAGCAGGTGACAGTAACAAACAGAAGAAGAAACCAGACTAACCCTCACACAGTAAAGAACTGGGCATGGTGAAGCAGGTGACAGTAACAAACAGAAGAAGAAACCAGACTTAACCCTCACACAGTAAAAACTGGGCATGGTGAAGCAGGTGACAGTAACAAACAGAAGAAGAAACCAGACTTAACCCTCACACAGTAAAAACTGGACATGGTGAAGCAGGTGACAGTAACAAACAGAAGAAGAAAAACCAGACTTAACCCTCACACAGAAAAACACTGGACATGGTGAAGCAGGTGACAGTAACAAACAGAAGAAGAAACCAGACTTAACCCTCACACAGTAAAACACTGGACATGGTGAAGCAGGTGACAGTAACAAACAGAAGAAGAAACCAGACTTAACCCTCACACAGTAAAACACTGGACATGGTGAAGCAGGTGACAGTAACAAACAGAAGAAAAACCAGACTTAACCCTCACACAGTAAAACACTGGGCATGGTGAAGCAGGCAGACAGTAACAAACAGAAGAAGAAACCAGACTTAACCCTCACACAGTAAAACACTGGGCATGGTGAAGCAGGTGACAGTAACAAACAGAAGAAGAAACCAGACTTAACCCCTCACACAGTAAAACACTGGACATGAAGCAGGTGACAGTAACAAACAGAAGAAGAAACCAGACTTAACCCTCACACAGTAAAACACTGGGCAAACACTGAAGAAGCATGTAAAACACTGGGCATGGTGAAGCAGGTGACAGTAACAAACAGAAGAAGAAACCAGACTTAACCCTCACACAGTAAAGAACTGGACATGGTGAAGCAGGTGACAGTAACAAACAGAAGAAGAAACCAGACTTAACCCTCACACAGTAAAGAACTGGACATGGTGAAGCAGGTGACAGTAACAAACAGAAGAAGAAACCAGACTTAATCCTCACACAGTAAAACACTGGACATGGTGAAGCAGGTGACAGTAACAAACAGAAGAAGAAACCAGACTTAACCCTCACACAGTAAAACACTGGGCATGGTGAAGCAGGTGACAGTAACAAACAGAAGAAGAAACCAGACTTAACCCTCACACAGTAAAACACTGGGCATGGTGAAGCAGGTGACAGTAACAAACAGAAGAAGAAACCAGACTTAACCCTCACACAGTAAAGAACTGGACATGGTGAAGCAGGTGACAGTAACAAACAGAAGAAGAAACCAGACTTAACCCTCACACAGTAAAACACTGGGCATGGTGAAGCAGGTGACAGTAACAAACAGAAGAAGAAACCAGACTTAACCCTCACACAGTAAAACACTGGACATGGTGAAGCAGGTGACAGTAACAAACAGAAGAAGAAACCAGACTTAACCCTCACACAGTAAAGAACTGGGCATGGTGAAGCAGGTGACAGTAACAAACAGAAGAAGAAACCAGACTTAACAACTTTAACAAGTGGCAAACATGTTACTGCTCCGTCCACTTGGAAATCCAGGAAGTCCAAAAGGAAAACTAAAGGGAAGTTGGTGTCAGATTGTGAGATACTGAAGATTATAAAGGAGACCCCCTTGATGGACAGAAGAGGAAGGCTGTAGTGTCATCTTCTCCCTGGTCTGTTTCTCTGTGGATGAATCAGGCAGACATGTGCCTAGCTTTCAAATCAATCACTAAGACGCATTTCAGTGCCTATTGATTAACACATTATATCATAAAAAATAAATAATTTAAACCGGATCGCAGGAACAAATCATCAGGAGCATAAAGATAGTAAGAAAAAAACAAACATGGATTGAAATCAGAGGAAACCAAAATGACCATAATTGCTTGTGTACTTAGATAACTGAAAATAGCTTCCAAATTGTAAATGCTTTTCCTTCACATAGAAACAGAGTGATATTAATGCAGTTTGACAAATTTATAGCAAACAGATTTTTACTTCCTTTCATTTTGTGACCTGTTTTGAGATCAGTGTTTAGTAGATTGATAGGTCTATATGATTCTGGATTAAGGCAGTGTTGTATTACACTAGAACACCTACGCATCCTGTTTCCTTGTTGTTCTCATGAACTAAAACCTTACCTCAGTACAGTACAAGAAAACCGTGTTTGAAAAACTGACTTGGACATGTCTCTCAGCTATGTACGGCCATCTCCTTTCTGTACAGTGGCAATCCAATCAAAGTTGATCTCGTTGCCATGCAAACAGCACCACATTACAATTTATTTGTTTTTCTATCATATTTTCCTGTGACGTATTGTTCACTTACATCTATAATTTGTTGTCCTTTTCTGTTTCAGACTGTTATTTATGATGACAATAAACACGGATGAAGATGTCTTTGTATTTTGACTTGAAATGTTTTGTTACCAACATGTCCCTCTATTCACCAAAGCTCATTACGAACTGATTTGGATGTCTAAAAGTCATAGTTATGATGAGTCCAGGGGGTTTCTGGGAGTTTTTCAGTCACAAGTTCCGTAAATTTCCAATAATTCTGAGAGCACATGAACGCAGCATCATAAACGACAGTCAGTATACAGTTCATGTACTGCACTACGTTTCATCCAGGAAGAGGCTCCAAAACGCCCCTCACTGCCAAGCACCGAACAGGTCTTCCTCTGACCCTACCCAGTCCTAGTTAATCCTCCATAAATAAAGAAGAATAGGCTGCCTCATGACTCTAACAATATTAATAAAGGCTAACTGCTCAACCTTCCTGAGTTAATGTTCTAATCCTTTCCTGGCTGCCTCATGACTCTAATGGCACCGTTTCAACCTTCCTGAGTTAATGTTCTAGTTGGATCCTTTCCCAGATCATAGGCTGCCTCATGACTCTAACAATATTAATAAAGGCACCGTTTCAACCTTCCTGAGTTAATGTTCTAGTTGGATCCTTTCCCAGATCATAGGCTGCCTCATGACTCTAACAATATTAATAAAGGCACCGTTTCTTGTGTTCATTGGATCCTTAATGGCTCATGACAACAATATTAATACTGCTGTCCTTGTGGATCTTGTGCATATGTAATGGCGACATTTCCCAGATCTTGCTCCCAGACTGGCATAAGGCATTAGAGATTCTGCTGACGGGATCTTACTGAGCATTTTGACCGCTGGAGAGAAGACAGGATGTTCAGAAATAGAACCACAGGTGAAGCCCTGTCCCCAATTAATCAGGAAGTAGGAAGTAGGCCTAGTACCACCGCCTAGTGCCATCTCTCACTCTATATCACAGAGCAAGAGAGAGAGAGAGGAGAGAGAGAAAGAGATGAAGAGCAAAAAGAGAGAGAGATGAAGAGGGAGAGATAGAAAGATAGACAGAGAGAGAGGAGAGAGAGAGGAAAGAGGAAGAACAGGAGGAGATCAGACTGTGGCAATTATCTCAACACTTTTTTTTGTAATATAATTGCCTGAGGCAAATTCACCTGCAATGACTCTCATGGCCAGCAGAGGTCAATGTCACTCTGGGATGTCAAGTACAAAAAAATCTCAAAGTGAAGCTGTCAATTGGGATTGCTTCAGGCAGTGTGCAATATACAATATACCCAATTTAATGCTGGAGTGGATCCTCACAGGTGCTAAACTCCCAGGGGCTGTCATGTGCTGTCAGAGGTGATTATTCTGGTCAGGGATGGATTTATCTTCGGGACACAGACTAACGAGGCTCTGCATGTGGACTATCCAATAGCCTATGTTCTGTTCAGTTTGAGAAGGAGAGTGTGAAGAACCTGAGGAGAACCGGAGGTCAACTTTGATAGCTTGCCACTACTATAATTTATTTGATTAAAAAAACAATATGTTTCTTACCCATGATGTATTTATCAGAGTTATTGACATCACAATAAGACAGATTCAAGTAACTCACATCTTGGTGCTGAAAACTTGAAGCAGCAGCCCAGCACAATCAATCAGAAATGGAAAGAAGGCAAATTCAAGTAATAATTCACTTAAACCATATTCATTTGAACTAGACTTTACTAACAACAAGAGGGCTCTGTGTTGAAGCCTATTTCTTCCTATTTAAGAAAAGGAGGTAGGCCTACCTGTTTGACAAACAAAATTAGGCTTATGACAGCTATATCCATTGGATTTGAAGGTCAATTCCTCCACCAACCATGCACTCTTTAAATAGCCTACTTGTGAGTTGAAGGGCTGTTAAGATAAAACCAAGACGCCCACTGAGAGGGTATGAGAGGGTATGAGAGGGTATGAGAAGGTATGAGAGGGTATGAGAGGGTATGAGAGTGTATGAGAAGGTATGAGAGGGTGTGAGAGTGGCATGAGAGGTATGAGAAGGTATGAGAGGGTGAGGGAGGGGTGAAGAGAGTGTGTTAGAGAAGGTGTGAGAGGGTATGAGAGGGTATGAGAGAGTATGAGAGGGTATGAGAGGGTATGAGAGGGGTTGAGAGGGTATGAGAGGGGTATGAGAGAGTATGGGGAGAGGGTATGAGAGGGTGTGAGAGGGTGTGAGAAGGTGTGAGAGGGGTGAGAGGGGTATGAGAGGTATGAGAGAGTATGAGAGGGTATGAGAGGGGTTGAGAGGGTTGAGAGGGTAAGAGAGAGTATGAGAGGGTATGAGAAGGGCATGAGAGGGTATGAGAGGGTATGAAGGGGTTGAGAGGGTATGAGAGGGTAGTGAGAGAGTAAGGAGAGGGTATGAGAGAGGGTATGAGGAAGAAGGTGTGAGAAAGGGGTGTGAGAGGGTATGAGAGTGGCAGAAGGTGTGAGAGGGTATAGGGGGTAAGGAGAGGGCATGAGAGGGTATGAGAGAGTATGAGAGGGTATGAGAGGGTATGAGAGGGTTTGAGAGGGTATGAGAGTGTATGAGAGGGGTTGAGAGGGTATGAGAGGGTATGAGAGAGTATGAGAGAGTAAGAGAGGGTATGAGAAGGTATGAGAGGGTATGAGAGGATATGAGAGGGGTTGAGAGGGGTATGAGAGGGTATGAGAGAGTATGGAGGGTATGGAGAGGGTATGAGAAGGTATGAGAGGGTGTGAGAGGGTATGAGAGGGCATGAGAGGGTATGGAGAGGGTATGAGAAGGTATGAGAGAGTATGAGA
Source organism: Oncorhynchus masou masou (assembly GCF_036934945.1). NCBI lineage: Eukaryota > Metazoa > Chordata > Actinopteri > Salmoniformes > Salmonidae > Oncorhynchus > Oncorhynchus masou. Next base: position 3,214 of record NW_027015910.1, on the reverse strand, counting down.
GGGTATGAGGGTATGAGGGTATGAGAAGGTATGAGAGTGTATGAGAGAGTATGAGAGAGTAAGGAGAAGGTATGAGAGAGCATGAGAGGTATGAGAGGGTATGAGAGGGTATGCCATAGGCAAAAAGCACACGCTCCCCCTTTTTATCTTACGGATGGCGATTATATAAAGTGATCTATGAGAGCACTTTGACCAGAATGGTGGCCTACTGTCCGGGATGGAATGGTAGGCCTACTCTGTCAGGGTGGAAAGGTAGGCCTACTCTGTCCGGGGGTGGAAAGGTAGACCTACTCTGTCCGGGTGGGAAAGGTAGGCCTAGTCTGTCCGGGGTGGAAAGGGTAGGCCTAGTCTGTCCGGGTGGAAAGGCAGGCCTACTCTGTCCGGGTGGAAAGGTAGGCCTACTCTGTCCGGGGTGGAAAGGTAGGCCTAGTCTGTCCGGGGTGGAAAGGTAGGCCTACTCTGTCCGGGGTGGAAAGGTAGGCCTACTCTGTCCGGGGTGGAAAGGTAGGCCTACTCTGTCCGGGGTGGAAAGGTAAGCCTAGTCTGTCCGGGGTGGAAAGGTAGACCTACTCTGTCCGGGGTGGAAAGGTAGGCCTAGTCTGTCCGGGGTGGAAAGGTAGACCTACTCTGTCCGGGGTGGAAAGGTAGGCCTACTCTGTCCGGGGTGGAAAGGTAGACCTAGTCTGTCCGGGGTGGAAAGGTAGACCTACTCTGTCCGGGGTGGAAAGGTAGACCTAGTCTGTCCGGGGTGGAAAGGTAGGCCTAGTCTGTCCGGGGTGGAAAGGTAGACCTACTCTGTCCGGGGTGGAAAGGTAGACCTACTCTGTCCGGGGTGGAAAGGTAGACCTACTCTGTCCGGGGTGGAAAGGTAAGCCTAGTCTGTCCGGGGTGGAAAGGTAGACCTAGTCTGTCCAGGGTGGAAAGGTAGACCTAGTCTGTCCGGGGTGGAAAGGTAGGCCTAGTCTGTCCGGGGTGGAAAGGTAGGCCTAGTCTGTCCGGGGTGGAAAGGTAGGCCTAGTCTGTCCGGGGTGGAAAGGTAGGCCTACTCTGTCCGGGGTGGAAAGGTAGGCCTACTCTGTCCGGGGTGGAAAGGTAGGCCTAGTCTGTCCGGGGTGGAAAGGTAGGCCTAGTCTGTCCGGGGTGGAAAGGTAGGCCTAGTCTGTCCGGGGTGGAAAGGTAGGCCTAGTCTGTCCGGGGTGGAAAGGTAGGCCTAGTCTGTCCGGGGTGGAAAGGTAGGCCTAGTCTGTCCGGGGTGGAAAGGTAGGCCTAGTCTGTCCGGGGTGGAAAGGTAGGCCTAGTCTGTCCGGGGTGGAAAGGTAGGCCTAGTCTGTCCGGGTGGAAAGGTAGGCCTACTCTGTCCGGGGTGGAAAGGTAAGCCTAGTCTGTCCGGGGTGGAAAGGTAGGCCTACTCTGTCCGGGGTGGAAAGGTAGGCCTACTCTGTCCGGGGTGGAAAGGTAGGCCTAGTCTGTCCGGGTGGAAAGGTAGGCCTACTCTGTCCGGGGTGGAAAGGTAAGCCTCAGTCTGTCCGGGGTGGAAAGGTAGGCCTACTCTGTCCGGGGTGGAAAGGTAGGCCTAGTCTGTCCGGGTGGAAAGGTAGACCTACTCTGTCCGGGGGTGGAAAGGTAGGCCTACTCTGTCCGGGGTGGAAAGGTAGGCCTACTCTGTCCGGGGTGGAAAGGTAGGCCTACTCTGTCCGGGGTGGAAAGGTAAGCCTAGTCTGTCCGGGGTGGAAAGGTAGGCCTACTCTGTCCGGGGTGGAAAGGTAGACCTACTCTGTCCGGGGTGGAAAGGTAGGCCTACTCTGTCCGGGGTGGAAAGGTAGGCCTACTCTGTCCGGGGTGGAAAGGTAGACCTACTCTGTCCGGGGTGGAAAGGTAGACCTACTCTGTCCGGGGTGGAAAGGTAAGCCTAACTTTTGAAAGTACCATGTTCAGATTCCTAATGACTTCTCAGATGTAATTATTTGCAAACAGGAACAGTTTCATTGCAAACAAGACACACTGATTTGGCATTGGAGAAATATGACAAGATGAACACACTGTCCATTCTTGGCCTGTAATTTGGGTAATGTGTGTAGGCAATCTTCTGGCCCGCAGCCTGGGCACATTCAAAATTCCTGGGCAGCCATGTAATGCTTCCTGGACGAAGAGCAGGATGCTCTTTTGTAAAACTGCATATCTAAGACTGGCCTGTCCAAGAAGTGAGGGTAAATGGTGAACATGTTCTCTGCTATCCACTTCATGTTTCGTTTATTATTTTGGATATACTCTGACAAGGGCATTTTGTTTCAAGCGTTCTGGAGGGTTTAGGTCAAATATATTTTTGCTGAAGGGAGGGCCAATCCACTTTCATTTCAGAGAGATTTGACTTTCTCCATGTAACCCTTATTCTAAATAACTTCCTTGGAGGAGCATGGGGCTGTTTCAAACCCAGAAGAGACACAACTTTATAACCAAGTGAACACAGCAGGGTTAGATTACAGTCTTAGACCAGTGATGTACTATAACCAGTGAAACACAGCAGGGTTAGATTACAGTCTTAGACCAGTGATGTACTGTAACCAGTGAAACACAGCAGGGTTAGATGATGGTCTTAGACCAGTGATGTACTGTAACCAGTGAACACAGCAGGGTTAGATTACGGTCTTAGACCAGTGATGTACTGTAACCAGTGAAACACAGCAGGGTTAGATTACGGTCTTAGACCAGTGATGTACTATAACCAGTGAACACAGCAGGGTTAGATTACGGTCTTAGACCAGTGATGTACTGTAACCAGTGAAACACAGCAGGGTTAGATTATGGTCTTATACCAGTGATGTACTGTAACCAGTGAACACAGCAGGGTTAGATGATGGTCTTAGACCAGTGATGTACTGTAACCAGTGAAACACAGAAGGGTTAGATTACGGTTTTAGACCAATGATGTACTGTAACCAGTGAAACACAGCAGGGTTAGATGACGGTCTTAGACCAGTGATGTACTGTAACCAGTGAAACACAGCAGGTTTAGATTACGGTCTTAGACCAGTGATGTACTGTAACCAGTGAAACACAGCAGGGTTAGATTACGGTCTTAGACCAGTGATGTACTGTAACCAGTGAAACACAGCAGGGTTAGATGACGGTCTTAGACCAGTGATGTACTGTAACCAGTGAAACACAGCAGGGTTAGATTACGGTCTTAGACCAGTGATGTACTGTAACAAGTAAA